>NC_057710.1:94197167-94210097 GCF_004010195.1 Chiloscyllium plagiosum | reverse complement strand
AGACTATTTCCCAGGGCAGAAATGGCTAACACAAGGGGTCATAGTTTTAAGCTGGTTGGAGGAAAGTATAGAGGAGATGTCAGAGGCGGGTTCTTTACACAGAGAGTTATGAGAGCATGGTATGCGTTGCCAGCAACAGTTATGGAAGCAAGGTCATTGGGGACATTTAAGAGACTCCTGGACATGCATATGGTTACAGAAATTTGCGGGTGCATACATGAGGATCAGTATGCACAACATCTTGGGCTGAAGGGCCTGTTCTGTGCTGTACTGTTCAATGTTCTATGTTTTCAAAATTTAGTTAGTAAATTTAGGAGCCTACTCAACTACCTCATCAGGCCGAGTCTGTGATTGCTCAATTCCGAATTGCCGCAGTAGCTGGCTGCCAATTAGTTAAACCTTTGGTGATTAATTTATATGCTTACCAGACCAGCTCCCCAGGCCAAGTCAGTGGTAGTTGAAGCCAATTTGCTGCAGTTGCTAGATCAGAATTGTGGCCACCCTCTGCAGTCGTCCAGCCTTTCTCTGGTCTGACCTGCTGGGGCAGGGCTGGCCGCCAGGTCCGAATTGGGCTAAATTTAAAATATCATGTTCGCTTACCGTGTTGAGAGAAAGAAAGGGGCTGCTGACTAATGCCAAACTATTGGAGAAATTAGCCCAATAAAGCAGAGACCACACAAACTAGATCAGGTGAAATTGACAAGCTGTTTATTGTAAACAATATGGCTGGAAGAGAAATTGACCAGGCTGACACAGAACTGACAGTCTGTACAGGTAGGTCAAGGGTTCTCTTCCTCGAGCTGAGGATGAAGCCAGCTTTCATAGGTATCTTGTACAATAGGGTTAATTAAAATGGGGAAAGATACAATATATTTGGAAATGGAGTAATCTAGTTACAATGATGATAATTGGAAAACAGTTATTGGATGAATGTCCTGATTCTCGATACAATGCAACATCCTGACAGTGCTGAAAAATGTGTTGCTGGAAAAGCGCAGCAGGTCAGGCAGCATCCAAGGAGCAGGAGAATCAATGGGTCAGGGGATTGCAATTCTCTTTGCAGGAAGGTGAAAATGTCACTTTTGAAACAGTAAGGTGCTTCCATTCTTCCTATCCTGGGAGCGAGGTCCTTGGTGGTGTCTCTCCATCTGACCTGTCCTTTGTGTGACTTAGGTATTGCTGTGTTATCAGACTGCCCTCGGGGCTTTTGGACAGCTGTATTGACTGGGTATTGTTAATGTGTTTTGGGAAGTGTATTCCCTTGTCAGCGAGTGCTGTCTGGTTTCACTTGTCAGCTTGTTTGTTCCCTGCTGAGGCATTCTGGGTGTTTTTGGTATAGTTTGGCCAAGTTTGCTTTCTTTTATTCTGTGTGGGCCTATTATGGGTAGCAGGGTGGCAGATCTTTTCCCACAATTCTCCTGGATTTATTACCAGGAATATCCTCTAAGTATAGCAATAATGCTATTCCTTATCAAAAACCTTTCTTGCCCCCCTTTCTCTCCTTTCTGTTGCATTTGTATTCTGCAACATTAAGCTTCCAGTCCTGTCCAGCCCTGAGCCACATTTCACAGCACATTTCGATAATTGCTATGACATCCCAGTCCCATGTTCCTAACCATGCCCTGAGCTCATTTGTCTTCCCTGTTAGGCCTCTTGCATTGAAATAAATGCAGTTTAGTTTATCAGTCCTGCCTTGTACTGTGCTTTGTTCCTGTCTTCTTTGGCTGTTTGACTTGCTCCTTTTCCCAACTGTATCAGTCTCAGATTGATTTCTTTCCTCACTGTCTCCCTGAGTCCCACCCCCCACCCTACTAGTTTAAATACTCCTGAACTGCTCTAGCAAATCTCCCTGCCAGTATATTAGTCCCCTTCCAATTCAGGTGCAATCTGTCCTCTTGTACAGGTCACTTCTGCCCCAGAAGAGATTCCAGTGATCCAAAAATGTGAACTTTTCTCTCCTGCATCTGCTCCTCCGCAATGCATTCATCTGCTCTATCCTCCTATTCCCATCCTTAGTGGCTCATGGCATCGGGAGTAAACCAGATATTACTACCCTCGAGGACCTCCTTTTTAAATTCCCACCTAACTTTCTTTCTTCTACCTTCAGAATCTTATCCTATTCCCTTCCTATGTTGTTTGTTCCAATGTGTACAATGACCTCCTGCTGGTCTCTCTCCCCTTTGAGAACATTCTGTACCCTCTCTGAGACATCCTTGATCCTGGCACCAGGGAAGCAACACACCTGCTTTTTCGCTGCTGGCTGCAGAAATGTCTGTCTGTCCCTTGGACTAGAGAGTCCCCTAAGACAATTGATCACTTGGAACCTGACGTACCCTTCATTACATTACAGCCAGCCTTGATAATAGAAACTTGGCTGTTCATGGTACATTCCCCTGAGAGTCCATCACCCCCTACATTTTCCAAAACAGCAAACTTGTTTGAAAGAGGAATAGCCACAGGAGACCCCTGCACTATCTGTCTACCTCTGCAACCTTTCCTGGAGTTAATCTATCTGTTTGGCTGTAACACCAGTTTCATGGAAACTCTCCCTAAACTCAGACAAAAGAGCTTATCACTCTTTGCTCCTTCACAGTCTACAGACCCAAAACGTCGCACTGTCTTATTGCTCAAAAAAAAGTGCTCCAGGCTAACTTAATACTTACAGTTTATATTTTTAAAATTTAATCAAGAGACAGATTTCAATAAAACATATAATGAAGAAAGAACACACTCTACTCACTGCTGTAGACTTATAGCAAGATTACACGTTAAAAACTAAGCATTTATCTGTTCTTGTGCTGAGCTCTCCCATACAGGTTCCTCCAAGGTCAGCTGTGGATTTCACAGTTTGTTAATTTTTCCGAGATGCACTCCGAGGTCAGAGATACAGGAACTCAAACAGCCAAGGCAGTAACTGTGCAAATTCAATGCTGTCAGTTAGCTGTGTAGGTTTCTTTCTGTCTCTCCCTCACTGACCTGTAATCCTGTAATGCCCAGCCACAACTGCTTTATAAACTGCCGTTTCATTTCTGCCAAGAAAAGCAATGACCTAGTTGAAGTTGAGGACTTTGTTAAAGTAATTCCCATTGGTTTTAATGAGTTCTAACTTGTTGCTTTGGTGAATGTAGACCTTAATATCAGTGCTGGGATGAATGATACACAAACCAGTTACTTGATTGAAGCTGCAGAACATGTAAATAAAGACATGACAGTGCTGGAAATGCCAACAGTTGGAGGTGTTGATCTGGAAGTGCTTTTTGTGTTAATTCATCCAAGTAAAAACATCATGAAGTGTTTGATGAATATTATGTTGAAAGGGAACATGCAGCATTTAACAATCTCTGATTTCCAATAATAATGAATCACAGAATTTATTACAATACAATCTTTCAAGAAGTAAACACTTCCCTTATTTTTTCAAGGCTTTATGATTTTTTTAAGCTGTTTTAATTTTTAAGACTTATATTGCAGTCATATTGAAGGATATACACAACTTGGATAAAGTAATGTTGCTATGCGCTCAACCAACTTTAAATGTTTTTGCTTTTGCTGCTTACTTCATACTTCATTAAAATCTATGCTCATTGTATGATTTTTCTGAGAGGTAGCAAATGTGTAGTTTTATATTTATGTTCTAATTATAATGGCTGAGGCCATTTCCAGTTCCTTTTCAACTCCAGAGGTCTTTTGTAACTCAATCCATGTAAATACAGAGTTGAGGCACTCAACAGGGGAAATACGCGTTGCTAGATCTTCCCTTATAAGACAATTGTCAACAAACCTGCATAAAACTCATAAAATATTACAAAAACGATGCTCAGAATTATGTAGGGAGCAGATATGAGAAAATGCTCTTATCAAAAAATTTAAACTGACAATTAAATTGATGCTTACATTAAAATAAATGGGAATAAAATCAAGAATTCTTTTATATAATCATGAACAGATGCCAAGGAAGGTTTTACATCTCTGACACACTATGGATACATAATGAGGAGAAAATATAATTAACTTCGTAGACCATTTTAAATTTATTAGTACTTGAATTAAATCACTTAGAAAATGTGGTGAGCTGCCCACTAGTTATTATAGAGGTCCACTTGCTGTTATTTTAGAGGCAAATACAACATCCTGTTTGTACAGAGCAAAATCCTACAAACAACTAAGATGATTGAACTGTTAATCCCTTTTTCATGGAAATAGTTGAGACATGAATCTTGATCAGAAATTTGAGAGAACTCACTACTCTTCCAAAAAGATGTGCAAATGGGGTGTTTTATTGAGTTTTGAGAAGATTTGTGGCTCAGGTTGAGGTTCTGGATGTAAGTTTGCTCACTGAGCTGGAAGGTTCATTTTCAGATGTTTTATTACCATACCAGGTAACATCATCAGTGAGCCTCTGGTGAAGCACTGGTGTTAGTGACCTGCTTTCTGTTTATGTTTTTCGGTTTCCTTGGATTGGTGATATTATTTCCTGTGGTGATGTCATTTCTTGTCCTTCTTCTCAGAGGGTGGTAAATAAGTTTTTACTACAAACCCACCAACACACTAAAACAGCAGCTAATGAACTTTAAAGACCCCCATACAGACAACAAGCAAAACTAATGCTATTTACAAAATACCTTTTAAAAACTGTAACAAACACTACTTTGGACGAACAGGCAGAAAACTAGCCACCAGGATACATGAACATCAACTAGCCACAAAAAGACATGACCCACTATTACTAGTATCCTTACATACAGATGAGGAAGGACACCACTTCAACTGGGTCAACACATCCATCCTAGGACAAGCCAAACAGAGACACACACGAGAATTCCTAGAAGCATGGCATTCCAACTAGAACTCTTATCAACAAACGTATTGACTTGAACCCGGTTTACCAACCGCTGAGAAAAAGAACAGGATATGACATCACCACAGGAAATGGCATCAACCCAAGGAAACCTAAACACATAAATAGAAAGTGGGACATAACACTGGTGCTTCACTGGAAGCTCACTGATAATGTTACCTCATATGATGAAGAAATGTCTGAAAGTGAACCTCCCAGCTCAGTGAGCAAACTTACATCCAGGGGTGTTTTATATTTATCTAAACAGTCAGCCCACTGTTTTAAAATCTCATCTGAAAAACAGTTTGTAATGCAGAACTGCTTCATGACTGAGAAAGAGTCATATGGTCATACAGCACGGAAACAGACCCTGTGGTCTGACTCGTCCATGCTGACCAAGTTTCCCAAACTAAACCAGTTCAATTTGTCTGAGTTTGGCCAATATTCCTCCAAACTTTTGCTATGCACATAGCTGTCCAAATGTCTTTTAAATGCTGTAAACTGTACCTGCATCTATTACTTCCTCTGGCAGTTCATTCCACATACAAACCATCCAAGGTGTGAAACATTACCCCTCAGTTCCCTTTTAAATCTTTCTCCTCTCATCTTAAAAATATGCTCACTATTTTTTAACTTATCCACCTTAGGGAAAAGACCTTTGCTATTCACCTCATCCATGCCCCTCATGATTTTAAAACCTCTATAAGATACCCTTCAACCTCCTATGGTCCAATGAAAAAAGTCCCAGCCTATCCAAATATCCTTCGAACTCAAACCCATCAATTCTGGAAAAATCCTGGCAAATCTTTTCTGAACCTTCTCTATCCTTCCTCTAACTGGGCAACCAGAACTGCACACAATATTCCAAAAGTGGCCTCAGTAATATTCCCAACTCCTCAATGGTTTGAGCAATGAAGGCAAGTATGCTAAATGCCTTCTTAACCACTCTGTCTATCTGTGATGCAACTTTCAAAGAACTATGTATTTGAATCCTTAGGTCTCTCTATTCAACAACACTGCCCAAGGCTCTGTTATTTGATGTATAAGTCCTGCCCTTGTTTGTTTTACCAAAATGCAATACCTCGCATTTATCCAAATTGAACTCCACCCACCACTCCTCAGCCCTTTGGCCCAATTGTCAATATCCCTTTGTAATCTTCTTCACTGTTGAATATGCCATAAATTTGGTATCATCCACAAACTTACTAACCATGCCTCCTTACATGCTGAGTCCTCGGCTTAAGCTAGGACTTGAATCTATAATTTGTGATTCAGTAACAAGAGTGTTACCATAGAGTCAGGCAAAGAGATTATATCAATTTACAAGGGATAACATTATATTTCACACCAGCTAGAAAAGACTTAATTATGGTTTATCAGATGGCCTAACATCTATTTCTAAGGATTTTTCTAAGGTTTATAACTTTAGTTCTTCCTTTAAAAATGCATCAGTATTGACTTTATTATTTGTGGATTATGAGTGCTTATTCCTTCTCCTTTTAAGTTCACTAATGTATTTTGACATGCATATAAATAAGCTGCCTTTTGAAAGAGGAATTTAATATGTATTTTCCATTCTTTTGACAAGTATGTATTTCTCCTTCCAGCATCTTATTGAAGGAGAGTAAACTTAGTTGTTCAATGAAGAACAGAAGAATACGGGCAGTACCATTTATTATCTCTGAAGGCTACCATGAAGACTTTCTGAAATACTCATGTACTTAAACAAGTTTCAGTACTGTCTGATTGGCAACAGGGGATTTAGAACTGCACCTTAACTTCTCCAGCACATCATTTAAAGTTTTAAATGTAATTGTATTACTTGTTTTTGGATCTTTCAGGTGGAAAGAAATTGAAATAGATCAATCAGATGACAATTAAATGAGTTCTGCTGCTTGACCCACTTCATAAGAACATAATATAGGAGCAGAATTAGGCCGTTTGTCCCATTGAATCTGCTCCATCATTTGGTCATGGCTAATATGCTTCTCAAGCTCATTCTCCTCCCTTTCTCTTGAGCCTTTGATCCCTTTACCAATCAAGCACCTATTTATTTCTGTCTTAAATACACTCAATAACCTGGCCTCCACAGCCTTCTGTGGCAATGAGTTCCACAGATTCACCACTCTCTAGCTGAAGAAATTCCTCCTCATCTCAACTCTAAAGCATCATCCTTACACTCTGAGGATGTGCCCTTGGGTCCCAGTCTCTCCTATTGGTGGAAATATCTTCTCCACATCTACTGCATCCAGGCTTCTTAATACTCTGGAAGTTTCTGTGAGATCTGACATCCTTGAAAGCTCCATCGAGTATAGACTCAGAGTCTTCAACTGCTCCTCGTATGACAAGCGTTTCAACCCTGGAATCATCCTCTGAACCCCTGTAAGGTCAGCACATACTCCTTTCAATATGGTGACCAAAACTGCTCAAAGTATTCCAAATGCAGTCTAACCAGAGCTGAATACAGCCTCAGGAATAGATCCATGCTGTTGTATTCTAGCTGTGTTGAAATGAATGTTAGCATTGCATTCTTAACTGCCAACTGAACCTGCATGTTTAGGTTAGGAATCCTAGTTCATAATTGTCTTAAATCCCTTTGTGCTTCAGATTTCCAAAGCCTTCCCCCATTTAGAAAATAGTCAATGCTTTTATTTTTCCTAACAAAGTGCAGAACCTTCCCTTGGCTGTCCAAGTCCTTCTGCAACCTCCCCACCTCCTCAACCCTACCTATCCCTACATCTTTGTGTCAACTGCAAACTTAGCAGCAATGCCTTCAGTTCCTTCATCCAGATTGTTAATGTATAACGTGAGTAATTGTGGTCGTAACAGTGATCCCTACAGAATTCCACTAGTCACCAGCTGCCATCCTCAAAAAGACTGGTTTTTGCCCCCCACCTTTTGCTTCTGCCAGTCAGTGAATCCTCTATCCATGCCAATACTATCCATGCTCATATATTGCCATCCAAGAGTTGAAGTTGAACATGACTGATATGGTATGAATTTCAATTTAAACAATGTATTGGAGGTGTGAGTAAATTTGGCCAATATGAGACAATGTTTTGAAAGAGTTTATAAGTCGCATAGAAAAAAGGACCAGGGGAGCCTGGTCCATAATTCAATATGATCATGGCTGATCTTCAATCCCAATGCCATATTCCTGCTTTCTCCCCATACTCCTTGATGCCTTTAAAACCCAATCAAAAATCTCTTTTTTATATATGAGAATCTGGATAATCCAAGATGGAGGACGGGAAAAATTTCTGGCTGTAGGAGCTGCTCCTTTTTTGAGGTACTTTAGGTGCTGGAGGTGATTTCCTCGAATTGCAGGAGCAGCAATTACTGTTTTATATGCTGTTGCATTGTTCTGGAACTTTGGAAAGAAAAAGTCAAAACAACAGCAGTTTTAGAAGGGAGAAGAGCAGACAAAGGAAGCACATGGTGAGGTCATTGCAGGAGAGAGAGAGAGAGAGAACCTGCACAGTTACTGCCTTTGATGTTTGAATTTGTGTATCACTGGGCATCAGAGTGCATCTGGGAAAATTATCAAACAGTGAAATTCACAGCGGATCTTGGAGGATCTGTTGGGCAAAGTTCACAGCACAAAATCTGATAAGTTAATGGTTGTTTTAAGTGTGGCCTTCAGAGAATCTGCAGTAGTGAGTAGATTCTTACTTGATTATATGTTTTTGGAGATATGTCTCTTGATTAAACTTAAAATATAAGCCATAACTATTAACGTAACCTGGGGCAGTGTTTGTAGAGGAATAAGATGGTGTTATTTTCTGGGTGTGTAGATTGTGAAGGAGTAAAAATGGCCTTTAATAGAGTGATATGTACTTCTTGTCAGATGTGGGAGTTTAAAGAGAGTTTAAGGGTTACTGCGGATTATATCTGCCATAAATGCTGCTGGCTGTGAATCTTATCAGATCGAATGGATTGGTAGGAGAGACAGTTAGAAGCGATGAGGAATTTGCAACAGCAACAGTATGCGATGGATGGCAGTTATAGGAATGGGGGAAAGTCTCAGATACAGTCACATAGATGGGTTAACCCCAGGAAAGGTAGGAGAGGTAGGCAGCTAGTGCAGAAGTTTTGTGTGGATATACCTATTTCAAACAGGTATGCTGTTTTGGAAAATGTAGGGGGTATGGATTCTCAGGGGAACGTAGCATGAGCAGCATAGTTTCTGGTATTGAGACTGGCTCTACTGCAACGTGGGGAACATTAGGTTCCAAGAGATCAATTGTGTTAGGGGATTCTGTAGTCCGAGGTACAGACAGGCGTTTCTGTGGCCAGCAGCGAAAAAGCTGAATGTTGTGTTGCTTCCTTCGTGCCAGGATCAAGGATGTCTCAGAGACGGTGCAGAATGTTCTCACAGAGGCGAGGGGCCAGCAAGAGGTTATTGTCCACATTGGAACCAACGACATAGGAAGGGAAAAGGTTGAGATTCTGAAGGGAGATTACAGGGAGTTAGGCAGAAATTTAAAAAGGAGGTCCTCAAGGGTAGTAATATCTGGATTACTCCTGGTGCTACGAGCTAGTGAGGGCAGGAATAAGAGGATAGAGCAGATGAATGCATGGCTGAGGAGCTGGTGTATGGGAGAAGGATTCACAATTCTGGATCATTGGAATCTCTCTTGGGGTAAATGTGACCTGTACAAGAAGGACGGATTGCACCTAAATTGGAAGGGGTCTAATATACTGGCAGGGAGATTTGCGAGAGCTGCTCGGGAGGATTTAAACTAGTAAGTTGGGGGGGGATTATTGGGATTGTATTATAGACCCCCGAATAGTCAAAGGGAGATCTCAGCTATCTGTAAGGGTAGTTATGGTAGGGAATTTTAACTTTCCAAACATAAGACTGGGACTGCCATAGTATTAAGGGTTTAGATGGAGAGGAATTTGTTAAGTGTGTACGAGACAATTTTCTGATTCAGTATGTGGATGTACCTACTAGAGAAGGTGCAAAACTTGACATGCTCTTGGGAAATAAGGTAAAAACAAGGATTGCAGATGCTGGAAACCAGATTCTAGATTAGAGTGGTGCTGGAAAAGCACAGCAGTTCAGGCAGCATCCGAGGAGTAGGAAAATCAACATTTCGGGCAAAAGCCCTTCATCAAAAGTCAATTTTCCTGCTCCTTAGATGCTGCCTGAACTGCTGTGCTTTTCCAGCACCACTCTAATCTACTCTTGGGAAATAAGGCGGGGCAGGTGACTGAGGTGTCATTGGGGAGCACTTTGAGGCCAGCAACCATAATTCTATTAGATTTAAGTAATGATGGAAAAGGATAGACCAGATTTAAAAGTTGAAGTTCTAAATTGGAGAAAGGCCAATTTTGACGCTATTAGGAAAGAACTTTTGAAAGCTGATTGGGGGCAGATGTTCGCAGGTAAAGGGACGGCTGGAAAATGGGAAGCCTTCAGAAATGGGATAACGAGAATCCAGAGAAAGTATATTCCTGTTAGGGTGAAAGGAAAGGCTGGTGGGTATAGGGAATGCTGGATGACTAAAGAAATTGAGGGTTTGGTTAGATTAGTTTTTTTTAGATTAGATTACTTACAGTGTGGAAACAGGCCCTTCGGCCCAACAAGTCCACACCAACCTGCCGAAGCGTAACCCACCCATTCCCCTACATTTACCCCTTCACCTAACACTACGGGCAATTTAGCATGGCCAATTCACCTGACCTGCACATCTTTGGACTGTGGGAGGAAACCGGAGGAAACCCACGCAGACACAGGGAGAATGTGCAAACTCCACACAGTCAGTCGCCTGAGTCAGGAATTGAACCCGGGTCTCTGGTGCTGTGAGGCAGCAGTGCTAACCACCGTGCCGCCCACTAAGAAAAAGAAGGTTAAGAAAAAGAAGAAGCATATGTAAGATATAGACATGATAGATCAAGTGAATCCTTAGAAGTGTATAAAGAAAGTAGGAGTATACTTAAGAGGGAAATCAGGAGGGCAAAAAGGGGACATGAGATAGCTTTGGCAAATAGAATTACGGAGAATCCAAAGGGTTTTTACAAATACATTAAGGACAAAAGGGTAACTAGGGAGAGAATAGGGCCCCTCAAAGATCAGCAAGGTGGCCTTTGTGTGGAGCCGCAGAAAATCGGGGAGATAAGAAATTAGTATTTTGCATCAGGATTTACTGTGGAAGAGGATAAGGAAGATATAGACTGGAAGGAGATAGATGGTGACACCTTGCAAAATGTCCATATTACAGAGGAGAAAATGCTGGATGTCTTGAAACGCATAAAAGTGGATAAATCCCCAGCACCTGATCAGGTATACCCTAGAACTTCTGAGATACTTGTATCATCGATAGTCACAGGTGAGGTGCCGGAAGACTGGAGGTTGGCTAACGTGGTGCCACTGTTTAAGAAGGCTGGTAAGGACAATAACTGGTATAGACCAATTAGCTTGATGTCGGTGGTGGGCAAGTTGTTGGAGGGAACCCTAAGGGACAGGGTGTACATGTATTTGGAACGGCAAGGACTGAGTAGGGATCGTCAACATGGTTTTGTGCGTGGAAAACATGTCTCACAAACTTGATTGGGTTTTTGAGGAAGTAATAAAGAGGGTTGATGAGGGCAGAGCGGTAGATGTGATCTATATGAACTTCTGTAAGCCATTCGACAGGGTTCCCATGGGAGACTGATTAGCAAGGTTACATCTCACGGAATACAGGGAGAACTGGCTCAAAGAAGACAGAGGGTGGTGGTGGAGGGTTGGTTTTCAGACTGGAGACCTGTGACCAGTGGAGTGCCATAAGGATCGGTGCTGGGTCCTCTACCTTTTGTCATTTACATAAATGATTTGGATGCGAGGATAAGAGGTACAGTTAGTAAGTTTGCAGATGACACCAAAATTGGAGGCGTAGTGGACAGCGAAGACGGTTACCTCACATTACAACAGGATCTTGACCAGATGGGCCAATGGGCTGAGAAGTGGTAGATGGAGATTAATTCAGATAAATGCGAGGTGCTGCATTTTGGGAAAGCAAATCTTAGCAGGACTTATACACTTAATGGAAAGGAGACCAGCAATGGTTCTCATAGTACAGACTACAGATTCAAAAACACCAGCAACGGTTCTCACTCAGTGCCTGCCTCTGTAACCAACTCATCCCACAGGGACTCCTGACCCCCTTTAAACCAGCAGAGTTTGGAACTGAATAGGACAATCAGTACAGACTACTGATTCAAAAACACCAGCAACGGTTCTCAGTATTCCCAATTCCTCCGCCTCCACCGTAACTGCTCTCAGGAGGACCAGTTCCACCACACAACACACCAGATGGCCTCCTTCTTTAGAGACTGCAATTTCCCTTCCCACATGGTTGAAGATGCCCTGCAACGCATCTCGTCCACATCGCGCCCCTCCGCCCTCAAACCCCACCCCTCCAACTGTAACAAGGACAGAACTCTCCTGGTGCTCACCTTCCACCCTACCAACCTTTGCATAAACCACATCATCTGAAGACATTTCCACCATCTCCAAACAGACTCCTCCACCAGGGATATATTTCCCTCCCTACCCATTTCCATCTTCCGCAAAGACCGTTCCCTCCGTGACTACCTGGTCAGGTCCATGCACCCCCTTCAACCCACCATCCCATCCTGGCACCTTCCCCTGCCACAGCAGGAATTGCAAAACCTGAGCCGACACCTCCTCCCTCACCTCCATCCAAGGCCCCAAAGGAGCCTTCCACATCCATCAAAGTTTTACCTGCTCATCCACCAATACAATTTATTGTATCCGTTGCTCCCGATGTGGTCTCCTCTACATTGGGGAGACTGAACGCCTCCTAGCAGAGCGCTTTAGGGAACATCTCCGGAACACCCGCACTAATCAACCCCACCGCACTGTGGCCCAACATTTCAACTCCCCTTCCCACTCTGCCGAGGACATGCAGGTCCTGGGCCTCCTCCACCACTGCACCCTCACCACCCTGGAGGAAGAATGCCTCATCTTCTGCCTCGGAACACTTCAACCCCATGGCATCAATGTGGACTTCAACAGTTTCCTCATTTCCCCTTCCCCCACCACACCCCAGCTTCAAACTTCCAGCACAGCACCGCCCTCATGA
>NC_057710.1:94174520-94196696 GCF_004010195.1 Chiloscyllium plagiosum | reverse complement strand
GGAGCATCGGAGGCTGAGGGGAGACCTTATAGAAGTTTACAAAATTATGAGGGGCATGGATACGATAAATAGGCAAAGTCTTTTCTCTGGGGTTGGGGAGTCCAGAACTAGAGGCCGTAGATTTAGGGTGAAAGGGGAAAGATATAAAAGAGACCTACGGGGCAATGTTTTCACACAGAGGGTGGTATGTGTATAGAATGAGCTGCCAGAGGAAGTGGTGGAGGCTGGTACAATTGCAACATTTAAGAGGCATTTGGATGGGTTTGGAGGGATATGGGTCAGGTGCTGGCAAGTGGGACTAGATTGGGTTGAAATATCTGGTCGGCATGGATGGGTTGGACTGAAAGGTCTGTTTCCATGCTGTACATCTCTATGATTCTATGACCCTATATTCAGTAACTTGGTGTCCACAACCTTCTATCATAGAGAAAACCAACAGTTTCATGACCCTTTCTGTGAAGAAATCTTTCCTCACCTCAGTTCTATATGGTGCAGCCCATATCTTGAGACTGTGACACCTGTTTCTAGACTCTCCAACCAAGGAACTCACCTTGTCTGCATCTAGTTTGTTCAGCCCTATTGATATTTTGTATTTTCTGATCAGATTCCTCCCATCCTTCTCCCCTTTTGTGAATACAGGGTTCGACTGAATCAATCTTTCCTGACAGGACAGTCCTTCTATCGTTGGTATCAGCCTAATGACCCTTTGCTTCCCTGCCTCGATGGCAATTGTATCGTTTCATCGGTAGGAAAACCAAAACTGCGCCTGGTATTCAAGGTGTAGTTTCACTGAGGCCCTACATGACAGAAGTACGATATCCCTACTTCTGAATTCAAGTCCTCTTGGATTGGTTTCCTCACATAAGTCATTTATATGTATTGCTAATAGTGTGAAATCAATGGCTAGGGATTGAAGTTTATGGTGGGTAATATTTTGGTGGGTATAGCTTTGATATTTCCATTGTTGAGTTGGATAAAATTGAGATTCAAAACTGTATGTTAACAAATATCTTAATGATACTGAGACAACAGAGTGGTCAACAAGATCTTGGAGATAAAAACAATGACTGCAGATGCTGGAAACCAGATTCTGGATTAGTGGTGCTGGAAAAGCATAGCAGTTCAGGCAGCATCCGAGGAGCAGTAAAATCGATGTTTCAGGCAAAAGCCCTTCATCAGGGCAGAAGAAGTGACCTGGGAGTTGCAGTGGGAGAGGGACTCCTTGAGATTCTTTTAGAGAGAGGGGGAAATGAAGGGCTTTTGCCCGAAACGTCGATTTTCCTGCTCCTCGGATGCTGCCTGAACTGCTGTGCTTTTCCAGCACCACTAATCCAGAATCAAGAGTTATCTGCTGAAGCATGGAATGTTATTACACAGTAGCAACTTCTCTGCTACGATTAAACCAAACTAAACTCGGAGAACTGACCACTCTCCTGCCACAGTTAAACTCCATTCCTTCTGAGACATTTCAGCACCTCTGCATTTACAACCTCTAAAAAAAAAACTCAAGGACAAAATAACCTTGTTAAAGTGACAGCATCATCACACACATAATATAAGCAAGAAAAAATATTGATAACATAACACAGTAACAGATTTGATTATGCAAATTCTTACTCAATTGAAAAGGAGATGGCAAATCTATAATCCAGCCAAAGGGGAAACTCATACACTCTAATAAGTCTCAGTGAAGTAATGCCTCTTTTGCTGTAAAAATCTGGAATAGATTCAAGAGAATGGAAATGAGACAGTACCACACCTATTGAAAGAAAATATCATTTATAACTTTGGTTAGGTTCTCTTGTTACTGGTCAAGAAATGAAACAAAATTGGAGGCATTCAAGCAGGAAGTTACAGTAGCAATAGCTATGGAGCTGAAATACACTGACTCATTCAGGACCTTAGAGAGGTAAGGGAGGTTAGAGATAAAGCCGAAAATGCCAATGACAGAAAGGTAAAGTGCTCTTTTCTGGGGGAAAGATTTAAGAGAGAGAGAGAGAGAGACTGTGTTAGTGTACATGTGTGTGTATGTTAGATGATCCAATTACATAGCTCATCTGCTTTTCAAAAATTTGGAGAGACAGGTGAATTGATGTAATCGATTTCACATGATTGGTCAAGGTCAAAATGACTCTTATCTGCTCTGGTTACCCTGCCAATTAAATTTACCATTGTGTTTACTGACTTTCCTCTTGATAAGCACCTTTGGTTCAATTTTCCTGTTCGCAGTAAAATACTTGGCACCCAGTCTGTTCTGTTCCAGCTCTATTACAACACTTGCATCTCCCTCACAATGTGGAATATTTCCCAAGTATGTCCAGTCAACAAAAAACAGGACAAATCCAATCTGGCCAATTACTATTCCATCAGTCTACTCTCAATCATCAGTAACATGATGGAAGTTCTCACCGACAGAGCTATCAAGCAGCACCTGCTCAGCAATAACCTGCTCAGTGACGCCCAGTTTGGGTTTCACCAAGGCCACACAGCTCCTGACCTCATTACAGCCTTGGTTCAAACCTGGACAAAAGGCTGAATTCCAGAGGTGAGATGAACGTGACAGCCTTTGACATCAAAGCTGCCCTCGACTGAGTGTGGCATCAAGGAGCCCTAGCAAAACTGGAATCAATGGGAATCAGGGGCAAACTTGACAGGTTGGAGTCATACCTGGCACATAGAAAGCTGATAGTGATTGTTGGATGTCAGGCATCTCACCTCCAGAACATCACTATAGGAGTTTCTCAGGCTAGCGTCCTCGGCCTAACCATCTTCAGTTGCTTCGTCAATGACTTTCATTCTACCATAAGGTCAGAAGTGGGAATGTTTCCCAATGATTGCACAATGTTCAGCACCATCTATAACTCCTCAGATACTGAAGCAGCCTATGTTCAAATGCAACAAGGCATGGACAACAGGCTTGAGCTGACAAGGGCAAGTAACATTTGTGGCATACAAATGCCAGGCAGTAACCATATCTAATAAGAGATAATCTAACTACTGCCCTTTGGCATTCAATGGCATTACTATCACTGAATATCCCACTATTAACATTGTTGGGGCTACCATTGATCAGAAACTAACTTGTACTTGCCATATGAATATAATAGTTACAAGAGCAGGTCAGAAACCAGGAATACAGTGGTGAGTAACTCACCTCCTGACTCCCCAAAGCCTGTCCCATCTACAAGACACAAGCCAAGTGTATGATCGAATACTTCCCACTTTCCTAGACGGGTGCAGCTCCAGCAACATTCAAGAAGCTTGACACCATCCAGGAATAAGCAGCCCACTTGATTGGCACCACATCCACAAACATCCACTCCCTCCAGCACTGATACTCAGTAGCAGCAGTCTGTACTATGTACAAGATGGACTTCAGAAATTCACCAAAGATCCCTGGACAGCATCTTCCAAACTCATGACCGCTTCCATCTAGACCAACAAGACAGCAGATAAATGAAAACACCACCACCTGCAAATTTGCCTCCAAGCCACTCACCATCCTGACTTAGAAATATATCACCGTTCCTTGACTATTACTGGATGAAAATCCTGGAATTTGATTTTTAATAGCATTATTGATCTACCTACAGTAAATGGACTGCAGCAGTTCAAGAAAGATGCCTCACCACTACCTTCTCAAGGGCTGTTAGGGATGGGCAATATGTGTTGGCCAGCCACTGATGCCCACATCCCATGAATAAATAAATGAAAACTTCTACGTCTCTGATCCATTTTCATATTTTGCTACACACTGCTTCAGATGCTTCAAGCCAGAAGGTAATCCTCATTCTGTGATGTTTGGCCATTGTTATATGTGGTTCAAGAGGAAGAAAAACTCACTTCCCACTTCACAGGTTTTGGTGGATGGGTAAATGGAGAGGTGGGCAGTCCTTTTATCCACAGGCCAAGTCAAGCCACAGCCAGCCCAGACGCATCCTGGGCTGATGTTATGCCCTGGGTTAAATAGAATGCCCCACATGTAGAAAGGAGGTCAATATCTTCTGTACTCCACAAGGATATATGCCAACATTATCTCTCCTCATACTGACTGCTCTAACTTCATATTCATAGGGCCAGCATTCACTTTAATCTGCCACTACACACACAGCTCACCAAGATTCATGGATTATAATTCTCACTATTGCATGCGTCACATCCATTCATTTTTTTTTCACATAGCTCATTCTCTCAAAATACTACACTCGCTCAAAAGGAACACTTCATCACCTCTGCTCATGCATCAATGCTAACTGCTCTTACATTCACCTCCATCATACTCAATCCCTCCTTTTGTATCATTGTAGCAGACATTAACCCAGTGCACCGTGGGCTGCTGCCTCTCCCACAATCCAACTTCCCATTTGTACTCCTTGGACTGGTCTCACTTTGCCTGTAGCACTCATTGTGGCCCAGTCTCTGGACTGCAATGACAGGTGTCTAAAGTCCTGTACTGTGATAAATTGATCGCCTTGATTAACTGTCATGCTGCCACCTTTACTGACTGTAGTTAGGGCTTATGCCCAAAACATTAACTCTCCTGCTCTTCAGATGCTGCTTAACTTGCTGTGCATTTTCCAGTGCCACACTTGCACGGTGTAGTTCCCCTCCACCCCACTAAGGACAGATCTCTTCTGACTTGCACTTTTTAATTTATTCACAGGATGTGGGCATTGCTTGCTGGACAAATATTCCACATCAACATTAAAAAAAGTTGCCAATATAGTTAACCCCAAAGCACCTTCAGTACTATTTATCTGTCTTTCCCTTCCTAAAATGGAAAATGAGCAAAAGAAGACCTGACAAATGTGCCTACATTAGTGATATAATAATTATTTGTAGATACAGTCATACAGCATGGAAACAGACCCTTCAGTCCAATTCATCCATGCTGACCAAATATCCTAAACTGATTTGGTTCCATTTGCCAGCATTTGGCCCATTTCCCTCTAAACCCTTCCTATTCACATAATTCACATACCCATCCAGATGCCCTTAAATGTTGTAACTGTACCCATGTTCACCACCTCCTCTGGAAGCCCATCCCATACATGCACCACCCTCTGTGTGAAAAAGTTGCTGCTCACGTCACTTTTAACTCTTGCCCCTCTCACTATAAAACTATGCCCTCTAGTTGGTCAGAAGCAAAAAAAACACACTATTTAAATGGAAAGAAACTTCAAAATGCTTCAGTGTAGAGGGATCAGAGTGTCCTGGTGTATGAACTGAAGAAAGCTAGTGTTCAGATAGAATTAGGTTTTTATGTCACACATACTCAAGTACAGAGATACAAGAGTACAATGAAAAGTGTAGGAAGTCTCAATTCCTGGTGGTATCTTAAGTACAAACCTATCTAGGTACAAAGTAAAAAAAAGAAATAAAGTTAAAAGTTCAACCTTACAGTCCTTCAGTGCTTAGTCATGCTGGCCTTGCAATCCCCAAAAGTGCTCGATATCTTCTGCACTGTGCTCCGCTGCTGCAATAGGCTTCCTCTCCCTGTATTCCTGATGAAGGGCTTTTGCTCGAAACATCGATTTTCCTGCTCCTCAGATGCTGCCTGAACTGCTGTGTTTTTCCAGCACCACCCTAATCCAGAATTCCTCTCCCTGCGCTGGATCCTTCTCCCTGCACTGGCCTAATCTTCCCCATACTCGAGGTCTCTTCAGGTGCTGAGAGACCTGGAGCTATCTGTTCTTGTCGCTGCCACAGATGCCAGGTACCTTCTCGCCGCCACACTGTCTCAATTTCCTCCGTGCTACATACACCCGTTATCCACAGAGGTTAAGTAGATTAAAGTAAGATGAAAAGAGCAGTGGAAGAAGAAAGAAAAGCACAAGCAGAGAGAACAGATTAGCTCCATGCCGGAGCCCACACGCTGCGTTGCTATTCCGCTGCCATCTTCAATTAGCAATGCCTGGAATTAGATACAGTAAGTAAGTGATAAGGAGGACAATTATTTGTTGATATTAATATGTACAGTCATGTGCCTTGTTCAGTTTTAGTTACTACTAACGATAGAGCCAATATCTTACAGTTGCTAAGCAAAATGCTGCTTTCTCATTACTATTTGTTTTTGGAAATATTTATAGCTTGTTTTTGGCTGATTATTAATCACTCCCCTGGCATCCAGAATCATGAATAGCTTTCCGCATTTATTCCCTGCTACTTCCGAAAAACAAATTGTGGTTTTGTTTAGTGTTTAAAAATTTAAGCAAAGCAAATACTATTACACTTGTGATTTACTGATTGGGTAGGTGTTAAATGATGACCTGCTTTGTTACATAGTATTATGAGGCTGATATTCATCTCACTACCATTCTAATTTTATGCAAAATATCATAGTCAGACCAAAATCATTCAAGAGTATCAACTGCAAACAACTGACTGAGGTTCACTCATTTGGCGTTTATGAGAAAAATGATGTAAGTAAGATTCTTGCATAGTTTTTGTCCCAACCTTCATTGCTGTGGCATGTTTCAAGTTCCCTTGAAAAACAACATACAAAACAAGCTCTTTTTTAGAATTATTCATACATGGGAAGTGAACAATGCTGGTTGGCCCATTATGTAAACTTGACAAGGCGGTGGTTAGCTGCTATCTTGCACTTCCAGTACCTCCAGCAGAAATTAGCATGATCTTTACCTGAGCTGAGATAAAATGCTTCAAAAGCTTGGCAGATATTTTTCTTGTTTTAAT
Source organism: Chiloscyllium plagiosum (assembly GCF_004010195.1). Taxonomy (NCBI): domain Eukaryota; kingdom Metazoa; phylum Chordata; class Chondrichthyes; order Orectolobiformes; family Hemiscylliidae; genus Chiloscyllium; species Chiloscyllium plagiosum. The sequence continues at coordinate 94,190,000 of NC_057710.1, read as the reverse complement.
TTAGACAATTTTAAAAGGTTTAACAGAGTAGCTTAACCCACTTCAAATGATCCCATTGTCCTCAAGGATCACAAGGATTTCTACTCTATTAATGTGCAATTAATGATAGACAGCAGTATATCGAGCAGGTTACCTTTTTTTGGCAGCTATGATGATAACTTTATTCTGCACTAATCCTACACTTCCCCACTCTGCTCCTCCGGATGGCTAATTATGGACAATGCCTACTTCTGGCATTCTTCTTAATGTCTCCTCAGAGAAACTTACCTTTTGCAGTCAAGCTGTGCTACTGTGAGATCTATGGCTTAAATGGACTGCTCAATCAAAAGCTCTCAGAACTCAAGTTTAAAATGGTCTAATTGAATAGGACAACAATTTGTAAATTGGCAACCAGTTTGATCTAATTAACTTTCTCACACAAAGCTGGGCATAGGTTGAAGGGATGGCAAATATTCAGAATCTTAGATTCATCCTGAGAGAAAGCAACCCATTTTATTCTCACGCACAACTTTCCATTTGGTTTCACAACGCACTTAAAGTAGAAATGTTGGAACGCATGGTGCCCGTATGAGCATCTATGGGATACTTTCACAGATTCCCAAAGAGAAGACCCAGCCACAGTTTAAACTGCATGGTGACATACACAGTGCTTCACTGGTACAATCTCAATACCATCCACCAGAAACATATAAATTCATAATTGACTCCCCCACATCAGAAATATTGCAGAAACTTCCTGACAGAATCCCTAATACATCCAGCAATTGTTATTTCCAGCAAATGTGTTATAGACTTCCTCAATTCTGCATTCTTTTTCACCAGCGTTAAGATTCAAGTTACTGCTCGAGCTGTTTCATGGGCCAAATTTCCCATGGGCATCTACCCATGCTCACATATTCTTAATAAAGCACAGTTCCCATTTCTCTCCCTCCATGCCTATACGATTCCTGTATGTTTTTGCAATTATTGCAAGAACTGATTCAGAGTTATAAGTGTGGTTAAAAGAGTAAGCAGGATAGAAAAGAATAGAAAGCTGATCAAGCATTCTGATTTGTCTCTCTCCATCTTCAATGCTATATGCCTTATTCCTGCTCCTGGTGTCAATGGTTCCCTCATTAATGTCAATGTTTGTAGTCTAGTGTGATTCTCTCTTGTCCTTGAAATCGTCATCATTTGATTGCCATCTTCTCCTGCATTAAAACAGAGTGGAAGTGCTTATTGTGTTCTTTGTTGAAGGTGTTTGAAGATCTTTGCTGCAAGCTTACATTGTGTGCATACTTGTGGTTTATTACGGTCATAACTCCGTACCTGGAGACAGCAAAATCAACCACCTGCTGAACTCAATTTAACTTCACCGAGCAGAAACCTGCGCCAATGACATCTGATATATGCTGTTTGATCCAACCTACCTCCACTTAAGTGAAGAAAGCTAGACAACAGCTTTCCCTTCTTCATGCCAGTCTAAACTTCAATTAGTTTTTAGCAAGATTGTAATTTTATTGAACACTGTAAGGATTTGAGTGAAACAACTCATGAAATATTCTTCCACCAACATGGCTTAGATTTGAGTTCACTGAATATTTTGATCCAAAATATAAGTCACCAGACTCCCAAAGGACTGTAGGGCTGCTCTTTAAGCTGAGGGGTGAGGCCGAGAAGCTGCGACCTTCAAGTGAACCTCAGCTAGTGTGGGAAGACAAGAAACAGAAGTCTAAATAAGATATTTTGTGTCTTAAGCACACACATGTATTGTGATGAAAAATATATGTTTCTTGGTGGTTACATGAAAAGCATGAATTGTAAAACTAAGGAAATTCTGAAAAAACCCAGCTAGTTCTTATTTCTATGAAAGAATCCAAAGTTCAAATTTTACTTGTTACAGATATGAAATATTACAAGTCAAAATAGCTATTGAACTAAGTCACTGAGTGTGTGGCACTTGTTAAGTTCAAAATGAAACAAATCCAACCAAGTTTGAAATCATTAGTGCTATATTGAGAAATTTGTAATGAATTTTGGAGTTGTGTAATTCATGATAATGTAGAAGATGTTCATCTGATCAATAATGCATGACCTCTAATCATTATTCCACATTTGGTGAAAGGACTATCTCTTATAATGACAGTGCACATTCAACTTCTAAGAAATGTTATTGAATTTATTCGTGAAAACTAGAGTTTAGTAGCAGTCATGTTGGTGAAGAGGGACAAGTAATGAGGCTCTGATAGTGTTGGCAAAAGGGGTTATAATGAAGGTTGCCATTGTGTTTGAAGGGAAATGTGGCGGTAGGGCAGAAAGGGTTGATGTTGTTGGCCTAAATTGAGCTTGTACATTGGGAGTGAGAGAAATGTTAAAACTAGATATTACAACGCAGGAAATAGGAGCTGGTGTTGGCCATTCAGCCTTTGAGCTTTCTCCAACATTTAATAAAATAGTGGCTAGTCTCTAACCTCACCGCTATCTTGCTGCTCTATCCCTGTAATTGTTCATTTGAAACATAAGTGGTTAAAGCTTAAAAGAATAAATTAAATTACTTTGACTGCATTAATAAAATTAATTATACAGTTGTAATCCGGTAAATCATAGCCAGAAGATTTCTGCTTAGATTGGGTTCTCTATGTTCTAAAGATGCAAAAAGTGTCACATTTAATCAATATTTCGATTAATTTAGACAAAAACTGGACAAAGCACTTAAACCTCCTTATATAATTAGAAGTCTTGTATTTGGAATGCTCCCGTCAAATTCATAGGACTGTTGCTAAACCCGCACACTTGACAGGAATTCATGGTTAAGTTGAAAGTAATGTGCATCCTGTTGTGTTGCTGTATTCTTGGCTGGTGCCAGTTTTAAACAAATGTTGAACACAATTTTTTTTGACATGTTGGAGAGTGTCTCTGTGACAACAGAAATGCTGGAATTTGAGAGGACTCACAAGTCCCATCCAAAGTCCAAGGCTCTCACTTTTGCAGTGGTGAAATTGGAGGCTGGCCATGGTTCATGCACACATGGCTCCCAGAGATGGCTGATTAATTTATTTATCAGTTGGCTTCACTGCAATGGAATTTTGGAATCCCTGGAGTACGGACCTCAGGGCATGGTGATTAGACCAGATAAGATCAGGTCTGTTTTCTGTGCACTACTTTTGGAAGAATAGACTACACCTTTGGAGAACTGACGTACCCCCATAGATATGGTTTTAGGACTCCTTGGCAATAAGTAGAATAGATCCTTTGTGAGAAGGTGTCTGGTGTCCTTTGGGGGTCAGGCCAGGGTTCTTTATAACTGCAGAAAAGGCTTTGGGACAATTAAATGTGGAGAAGATTGTTCAAAAATGGCACACAAACCCTTTGGAGCTGTCCAACTTGTCAAGACCTGTCAACAAGTATTAACAAGTTTCACCTTGTCAACAAGTGTCAAGAACTGTTAACCTGCCAAGAAGTGTGTAGAAATTTCAAAATGCAGGGGTTTCCATTGATTGGAGACTGAACTGGACCAGCCATGTAAATACTGTGGCTAAAGGATTTCGAAGAGAGCAATTCACAATCCAATTCCTCAAAATGTGTCCACCTTTTATAAGACAGAATTATGATGGAATAATCTCCAGTTACCTGGATGAGTGCAGTCCAACCACACTCAAGAAGCTCAATGTTAATTCAGGATATTGCAACCTGCTTGCCAGTAGCATTAACCATGTAGAAGGACAAAGGGCAGCAGGTACATGGGACACTGCCCATGCTCCCCTTAAAGTTCCCTCTCAAGCCACACACCATCCTAATTGTATACATCATATATATGATATGCCACATCCTTTGAATGAATAAAAGGCATTGTGACTGACAGTACTTTTCACAATGCAGTGTAGTCTGCATTGTGGAAATAAGTAATATATATCTTCTCTTCTGTACACAGGTACTTGTGGGTTTTAAAAAGAAAATCATTTTTGTGATCTGGGTATCATTGGATACACCAACGTTTATTAACCATCCATAAATGTCCTTGATAGACTGATGGTGATCTGCCTCTTGAACTGCTGCACTTTTGGGGTGTAGGGTCATCCACAGTGTGTCAGGAAGGAACTTGCACAATTTTAATTCTTCAAATATGGTTCTAAGTCAGGATGGTGTGTGATTTGAACGGGAACTGGCATGCTGAAGTATTCCTGTGCATCTATTACCTTTGTCCTTCTAGGTGGTACAGTTATGGATTGAGAAAAATGTTTTAAAAACCCCTGGTGAGTTGTTGCAGTGTATCCTGCAGATGGTATTCTCTGCTGCTACTGAGCATTGCTGGTAAATGGAATGAATGTTAAAGGTTTTAGATGAGCTGCCAATCAAGCAGACTACTTTGCCCTGGATGGTGTTGAGCTCACTGTGTTTTGCTGAAGCTATGCAATTTCAGAACACTCAATAAGTTGGTATGGTCAGTGAAGGGGGAATGATTGTGTAGTGAAGTAGGTGCTGAATTGGCAAAGCAATATGAGGAACCATAGGCTTGAGCAGAGGACGTTATGTTGCATAGACTGCCATGAGGCATGTGTGAAAATGAAGAGGAGTAGAAATTGTGACAGATGGGCAAGAGAGGAACCTCTTATGTGTATACCTTTAGTACTGGGACACCATTTAGAGCCTTTGGGATTATGAAAAAGCTAGTGTATCAAAAAATGCATATATGCTTTAAGATTTAAAAAGTTGTCAAGAAACTATCCAAAAATGAAAAGTTGAAAAAACACACTGCTAGATATGAAGTGGTACGGTGGTCATTTAGCACTGCTGCCTCACAGCACTGGGAACCTGCATTCAATTCCACTCTCAGATGACTGTCCACGTGGAGTTTGCGCGTTGCTCTTGTCTGTGTTACAGAGATAGGACGGGATTAGGTCAGGGTGGGGTGCTCTTCAGAGGGTTGATTTGGATTTGATGGGCTGAATAGCTTGCTTCCACAATATAGGAATTCTATATTTGGGAGTATCTGCTTATCCATTATAGAATTTGTGTGACGTGATGGATTCCCCAAAATATTATTTTTATGACTGGTTGCCTATCAATGCTCCACACACATATTGAATGGAAATGCTTATTGACATAACGTTTTCAATTTTTTTTAAAAATCACTCATGTGATTCGCATGTTGGTGGTTGGCCAGCATTTAATGCATGACCTTAGTTGCCCTTGAGGAGGAAATGGTTATTGACATAAGGTGTTAACCGCAAACAAAATGTTTGCTTACATTGAATACTTTAGGGAAATGTTTTCTTCATAAGGGATTTGTTCTTCCAATTTCACTACATTAGAGAGATTTGTGTCAATCAGAATGTGTATTTTTTTTCATTGATGCCTTAACCAATGGGTTGGAAACTTTATTTTCTGCCATGATGCCTCTTGATCAATATCCATTTGGATCATAACAAAGATGGTATTGAGAGGGAAGGATTTAAAGGATTTTCTTCTCTTTTATTCAGTCATGACTGGTGGGCATCAGTGGCTAGACCAGCATCTACTGAATATCCCTAGTTGGTCTTGAGAAAGTGGCAGTGATCATGAGATGATTGGGGGCATTTAACTCATGAGGGACCATGAGGCATGAGTATAGGGTGACGCAGGAATTATGATGGGCCTTGGGTGTTCACGGCAGGTGCATAGAGTAACATTGGCTATGTAAGGAGGTATGGGAAATGAATTAGGTTCGCATTGGATGTATGAGGGGATATGGGGCAGCTACAGCTTCATAGTTTGGTGTAAGGCGTTTGAGAATGCATGGAGTGCCTGGGAGTTTGATGTTGGGGACTCAGGAAATGTGAGGGACTACAAGGATGGCTGGAAAGGCATAGTTTAGCATAGAGAGTGAGTGGGATAAAGGGGTGAGAGCAGAAGGGATGTTCCTCTTTAAACCATTATTTGTAACCATTATCTACAGTGGCAGAAACCCCACGCAGGTTTTCTGTCCTGCCCTCCTTCAAAACTGGGCAGTCTCTTAGCATCCTCCACGATCATCTGGCCTGACTGCATACCAGACTTAAAATCCAAAATGCGGGTGGCCATTTTTAAAAATCAGGGTTGCTGTTTCAGGATTTAGCCTGACTCTATGCTCTCAAACTGGGAATAAAAACTGGGGCTGATATTTAATTTCAGGAAACTTTAGTCAAGATCTTCAGACAAATTTATGTCCCATTATGAACTTTTAGACTGTGCTGCAAAAATATTGAAAACTAAGACCTAAAGCAGACACCTCAGAATTGAATACAGAAGATCATGGTCCTTATGCTCATTCCAGGCCAGATGTTTATATGATCCATATTAAGACCATAAGACATAGGAGGAGAAGTAGATCTTTCAGCCCACCAAGCCTGCTCTGCCACTCAATGAGATCATGACTGATCTGCTTTCCTGCCTTTTCTACATAACGCTTGATTCCCTTATGGATTAAAGATTTGTCTTTCTCAGCCTTAAATATACTTAATTACCCAGCCTCTACAGCACTGTTTGGTAAACTATTCCACAGATTCACTGTTGTTTTAGAGATGAAATCCCTCCTTATCAGCTCTTAACTGTGCAATCCCTTATGATTAAACTGCACTGTTGACATTCAGGGAGTATGCCAAAAATATAAAAGTCTTTAAAATCAACTGATTCCTGGCTTCTGCTAGGAACCTTTTACAACTGCTTTTTTTTCTGTCTTCAAAACATTTTCACCACAATCATAGCTCTTTTTGGGGCTGGGCATAAAGGCGGGCAGTACAGGAAGCTAGAGTTGCCGTGAATCAATGGAGGAGGGAAGCACTGTGAAAGAGATTATACACAAAATATAAGCACTTTACCTGTTTTAATTTCACTGAGAACCCCCTTCACCAAGGGGGTAACCTGTTTGCTTTCTGTACTAATGGTAACATTGAGTTCCTTCACTATCACGTCCCATTTAAACAGCTAAACATTTATATTAGTTAATACACTATATTAGTGAATATAGTCCTAGATTTTTCAAGGTGCTGTCATATTCCTTCATTATTACCCTAGTGAGCCTATTTCACAACTTTTCATTGTTAATATATCTTAATGTATCCTTTCTCAAAATTGTATGCAACATTCTAATTAAAACCCGATTAGTTTCCTGTATAGATTCAGATTATTATGGGGTGATCTTCCTCTCTTCTGTCCTAATTTTAGAGAAAGATTCATGGCACTTATCCTATTTTCCCAGGATTTCTACAGTTTCCACCGAAATGAGCCAGAGAGGAAATGGACACATTCACATTATGGTCTTACACTCGCACAGACAAGAACAACCAACATCACATCATGCAAGATCTCAGTTGCCAAAAGGGATTTTGATTTGGATGACAGAATATTTTTCACAGAGTAGCCAAATTGCAATATTGTAATCATTCAGATTTCAAATTCTCTCATCCACATTATAGCTATTTTGGAAGTCAGGATCATTCTTTTGCTTATCTACAATTTAAAAAAAAATGTTCTTGAGACTAAGCCGACATTGTTGCCCAGCCTGAATTGCCTTCAAGAAGGTGGCAGAGAATCAATTATTTATGTGTACATATTAGAGACTCCTATTTCATACTATAAATACATCAGTTCTTTTTGCACTTCATGCAAAACTAAATGCGCCAGTGTTCAAGACAACATCACATAGGCAATGTTTGTAACAATATTCTAAACACATTTATGATGTATGTTCTGCTTTTATTTCAAGTGAGATTGTATATGTATTCTTTTAGAACATATTTCTGCTTTTGCAAATGGAAGTGGTCATTGCTAAGCAGCTTATGATGTTCTACATGATAATTAGAAAAAAAAATCTAATGTGCATCAGGGATGTAAGATTCCTCTGGCTTAAAAAACTTAACATTTCTTGCAATAATTAACCTTTTGTTGATGGAAAAACATTATGAAAGCACCTGAATAAAAATTTATGTAAGAGACAAATACTTAAATATAGCTTAATCTGACAATGCTCTGCTTGACGTACAATAAGTAAACGAGTAGAGACTATCAAATATGGTGGATAGCGTGCACAGTGACTTTCCATAAGGCCTCTATGTACACAAATAAGAAACTCAAGATATGTTTCCAGATTTTTTGGTTGTCTTCAAGCAACTGGCCCCAATAAAATGTGGTCTATAATAGAAATTTATGCTTCTCTCCACTCCACTACAGTTTCAAGGACAATGGTCACATTCCACACAACCCCCTTCTGAATTTGTTTCCCTCTTCTAACTGCTGCGTCTTTCATCGCTGGATAGCTATTTTTCTCTCTTGTCAGTGCTGCTGTCTTTCTGTTTTGAGCTCTAACCTATCCATTGTGCAATTTTCATCTCCTTCTCCTCCCTATACTGATTCCTCCCTCTTCTATTTTCTGTCACCTTCCTAGCCCCGTCACTGACTCTGGCTCTTCTATTCATTGCCCCTTTTGTTATCCAATCACGAGTGCCTTATTCTCCAATTGCTGAGTCCTCCTACTGCTCTCTGCTTGTCCTCCCTTCCTACTACTACACATTCCCTCCTGATCATTACCCATTTCCTCGATTCATCCTCTCTTGCCCAGTCATCAACACCCCACTCCTCCCTATTCCATTCTGTTTGTCATCCATCTCTTTCTATCATTCCTCTTCTACCAGGACCTATTTGAGATCCACTACCACTGATGCAAATGCCCAAAATCAAAATCCCAATGACAGTCAGGCTTCCTGGAGGCATCCAGCAAGTACCTGTAGTTTGCGACTGTTCTTTAAATGAGATCTGAAGGGCTCTTGTTGCACAGTGGTAGTGTCCCTACTTTTGAGCCAGGAAACTGGAATTCAAATCCCATCAGCTTTACAGATGTGTAATAACATCTTTGAACAAGACAATAATGAAAATATATAAATGAGGCCCGAGGCCTGATATTAGCTGAGCCTGAAGTGTAGGAGGACATGTTCCTGTTCCTATGCAGGGAAAGTTCCCCAGATTTAGCTCTGGCTGATTCTTTTTTAAATGCTATTGTTAGTTTTATCATGACTTTAAATTTTATAAGCTATTAGCTGTAGAATGGCACCATACCTTCTCAACTTGCACGCAAGTATAGAATGATTAGAACCAATTTATTTCAAAATTTGATCCAGATGCAGGAATAAGTAATGCCCAAACAATAATGCAAGTCACTCCCAAAATAGAATTATGCACCAGAATAAAGAAAATGTACTGTTACAAATAACATTGAAACTAAAGGAATGTGATCGTGGATGATAGATGAGCAACAACCACAGCAATTAACCTTGAAGACTTGCAATGCGATGCCTCATTCATGATGAATCATATCTTTAATGACCAGATTAAGAAAAATGAAGAATTCTATTATCACAATTTACAGCAGTCAAAAAGACTCCAACAAGTCTTCAATTACTCATCAGTCTGCTCAGAGATCTTTTAACTTTGCTTTATTTTTGTTGCTAGAATCAACTGTTGGTTATCATTTTTCTGTCAGTTATTCTATCACAAAACTATTCAAGGAGATTATATCAAAGCTGTGTAAAGGAAAGATTCATTTTAGGAGAAAGTGAGGACTGCAGATGCTGGAGATCAGAGCTGAAAATACGTTGCTGGAAAAGCGCAGCAGGTCAGGCAGCATCCAAGGAGCAGGAGAATCCTTCAGATTCCTGAAGAACGGCTCAAGCCCAAAAAAGATTCACTTTAATCAGCTTCTCTTCACAATTTTCAGACTGAGAAGGAACTGAAATATTTTGACAACCCAGTTATAATATGCATCAATATAAAAACAAAATCTGGAAACCTGGATCATTAAAACCAGGCCAGTAATATAGATGCACAGAAACTCTTCTGGTGAAGTGAATTTCTCTCTGCTTCCAGGCCAAAAGCTCCAGGATGCAGGACTTAACAACAAGAAAGATGCATTCATAAAATGGCCAAACTGGTTGAGTTTCAACATACAATAACATCTAAATATACCAATGGTGAGTTGTAAGAATGGGAGCAACTTCTGGCAAGCCATGTGATGAAAAGCCTTTATGATCCCATATACCACTCCTGACAACATGTATTTAAAAGTGTATACTACCTTAACATCTCAGACTTCCCGAGTGAAGGGGAAACAGATCATCATCAATATAGTTACACAAAAAAGCACATACACTGGATTAATCTATCAGGAAGGCTGCTTGGCTGGAGTGTTGCTATTGTCTTTAAATATTCTCTTATGCAACTGGAAATTTCAACATCTAAGATTTTATTCTAGAAATCCAATTGAAAATTCAAATACTATTAGGAGACTTGCAGTTCTCACCTACGGTATTTCTGGATCCAGCACAAGATGTGCTGAGATGACTCCTAGGGTACAGTTTTTTGGGCTAGTCCACGCTTTAGGAAGGGTGATCAGGAGGCAAGAATTCAGATGCCCCATGGTGTGCTACCATTTTAGATTCAATAGCATGTCATGAATAAACATTAACACTGAGCCCAACAAGAATCACATTCACTTGCAAAATTTTCTTGGTTATAAGTGGGAAACCCCTGCATTCACAACCCGACTATAAATGTACATATGAGACTTGTATCTGGTAGGGAATAGCAGGAATTCTTTATTCCACTGATATCTAGGCAGTACAGACTTGAAGGAAATTAAGGTTAAATAAGAAGATGCAGTATTTACATGGAATTAAGCCTGTGGTTTATATCTGGTGGAAGAAATATTTTGTCTGATCCTTTTCCCCACCAGACTTCTTCTGACACAAACACCCTCTCCTTCAACTGCTCCAGCTGCCCTTCTTAGTTGCCTCCCTCAGTGTGACTCACTGTTCATGGAGGTTCAGTTACACCAGTAACTTGATTTCTTTCTAACTAAAACCATTTCTTTGAGCAAACACCATGGAAAGGAAGCCTGATCGAGTCAACAAGACTGCCTAAATGAGATAGCCATACTGGCTGACACTAGAAAACCTGAATGGGACAGGCAAAATGGGGCTTAACTCAAAAGAGGGGGCCAAACTCAAAACATTCAGACAAAGCTTTATTTTTTACTTATTTATTCATTCACAGATGTGGGCATCACTGGTAGTGCCAACATTTATTGCCCAGAGGGTAGTTAAAAGTCAATGTGGATCTGGACTTACATTTAGGCCAGATCAGGAGAGGATGCCACTTTCCTCCCCCAAAGGACATTAGTGAATCAGATGAGTTTTTTCTGACGATCAACAATGGCTTCATGGTCATCAGCAGATTCTTAATTTTTTAAGAAATTAAATTCAAATTCTGTCATCTACTGTGGAAGTATTTGAACTCTGGTCCCCAGGACAAGGGCTGAGTTTCTGGATTAACAGTCAAGATTAGACAGATGCTGGAAAAGCACAGCAGGTCAGGCAGCATCCGAGGAGCAGGAAAATCAATGTTTCGGACAGGAGCCCTTCATCAGGAGCCCTTCATCCTGATGAAGGGTTCCTGCCTGAGATATCATTTTTCCTGCTCCTCAGGTGCTGCCTAACCTACTGTGCTAATCTTGACTCTAATCTCCAGCATCTACAGCCCTCACCTTCGCCTTTCTGCATTAATAGTCTAGTGATAATACAACTAGGCCATTGCCTCCCCATTTATTTGGTAGAAATCAACAGTAGAGGCTGTTGTGGCACAGTGGTCATATCCCTACCTCTGATTTAGGAGGTTTGGGTTCAAGTCCCATCTGATTCACCAGTGTGTAATAACATCTCTTTGCACAGGTGACTAGGAAAAGTAACTAGAAAGGAACAGTAGGGAATGGAACCTAAATAACATTCTTATCAGGGATACTTGAATATTACTGGGGAGTGGGGAAAGCAGACTAGGATGCAGAGGGGAGAATCACAGTGATAAAGGCAAAGGGCACATTGAGGCTTGGGGGCTATATACTTAGAGTGGGAAGACAAGCTGGGCTGGGGAAGGAGAAACACGGGTGGATGGAGTGAAAGGTGGAGTAACGCTGAGGCTGGAAACATTGATCAGGATGGGAGAGGAAAGGGCTGGAATATCAAGGGAAATAATTAAAAGACAAAACATGGAGAGATTGAAGAAGGACAGAAGGATGCCAAGGAAACATGTGAACATATGAATCAGAAGCAGGAAAGGCCAATCAGCCCCTTGTCCAAAATCCAGTAAGACCATCTGATTGGAACCTCAGCCTATATTTCTGTCTACCCTCAATAACCTTTAAACCCCTTGCTTAATAGGAATCTATCTACTTTTGCCTTAATAATATTTAAGGAGTCTGCTTCCTCTACCTTACTAGGAAGAATATTTCAAAGACTCATTGAACTCTGAGAGAGAAGAGAGCCACATCATGTCTTAAATTCTCATTTGTCTTTGTAAAAGAATGTCCCATGTCTTGGAATGGGTGGTCATTTGGTTACTGGGCAAAATCATTCATACTTAGTTTGTGAGAATGAGTTGTACTGGGGATGATAATCCTTTCCTTCATTGGTGTTGCATGAAAATATAGAAATGGACCACAAACCTTTTAGTTTGTTGCTGAACAATTAATTGCTATTAATTTGATAGCACTTACCATCTAGGACTTTCTAGATGATATGTGTAACTCCCAACTTCATACACATGGCATGAACCACTGGCCCGTGAACTATCATCTGTTGTCAAACAAAAACAGCCATACTAGACTGAAAACATCCAATCTCAAAAAACTAAGCAGACTGAGGCCTGGTTAGTACTTGGATTGGAGACTGCCTGGAATACCAAGTACAATAGGAAAAGAGCTCTTGTAGCACAGTGGAAGTTTCCATACTTTTGAGCCAGGAGGCCAGGTTCTGGTCCCACCTGCTCCTGAGGTGTGTAATAACATTTCTGAATGGGTTAATTTATAAAACGGGTTAAATTTGTTTTAAAAACTGAAAATTGGAGTCATCGTGCCAGTAATGGTTGTCATGTTTGTTGTGTTGCTAAATCTCTGAGCAAAGGGAGATTTGGGGAAGTGACAGTTGCAAGGATGTAATCTTTTCCATACTGAAAATACTTAAATTCATAATAAATCCAGACCTGGCCCTCTGGTTGATCCAAATGAATCCTTGGCTTTCCTGACAGGAGAGCTAGGGTCCACAGTTAGAGACCACAACTCATTGTCAGTATTTAAAATGCCTCATTATGCTAGGGCCTCAGGCAAACCCATAAGCGAATAGAAATGGAATTGAAGAGAGATGTTGTTAATTTAATTATAGATGTAGTTGTGACACACATCTGGAACAGGTGGATTTGAACCGAGGCCTCCAGGCTCAAACACAGGGATATTACCGTGAACTGCCAAGACCCCTGGGTGAGGTATTTATTTTTATATTTTTTCTCATAAAATCTCTGCCATGTCACCCATGTTTCTAATGAAAGGAGCAGTTAACAAGCATCATCCACCAAGGCCAGTGAAAAGAGAATGGAAGGGAAGAATAGGGAAAAAGTAAGAGGATAACATCAAAATGGAGTAAGAGGGAGAAATAATGCACTGCAAGCTCCATTGTCTCCTATTGTCTCTAAAACTCCAAGAATGTTGGTGGACACCATGAGCTCCCTTGCTAAAGGAGACCCAGGTGTGTACGTAGCCATGAATGAGAGGCAGGAAGTCAGGAACTATAACCCTCTCCACAATCTGTTGTCTGGAGCTGTTGATGGACACATTAGACAGGTCCTGAGGAAAAGATATTTTCTCATCAACCTGTTCATAGATATTATGGTACACCTCTGGACTAGGCAGGACTTGAACCCAGGTATTTCATTTTCCCATTTACTCTTCAATTGTTTTTTAGCAGACACAATTCCATCAAATTGTCATTAAATTCATAATAAATCAAACATAGGATCAACTTCTTAACAATTTGAGTTGAGCCCAGGTATTTCCTCTAATCAACCTGTTCAGAGATGTTATGACACATCTCCGGAGCAGGTGGGACTTGAATCCTGAACTTCTGGCCGAGAGATAGGGACACTGGCACTGCATCACAAGATTCCGTTGAACCCAGGGAGATATTTTCTAATCAACATGTTGAGAGACATTATGACACACCTTTGGATCAGATAGGATGAGCTCATTCTTCTTGGCTGAGAGGTAGGACATCAATCAGTGCACCATGAGGACCCTCTGGGTAATATTGGAGGTATTTTCAAATCAACCTTTCAGAGATGTTGTGGCACACCTCTGGAGCAGATGGGACTTGGACCTGGGTCTCCTGGCTCAGACTTAGAGGTGCTACCACTGCACCAGAAGAGCCTTTTGAACCTAGGTAGTGTTGCTTTAAGCTTTTGCTATTATGTTATTCTGATCATACGGTAACTCAGAGTAAAGATACTTCCTAATAAACCCGTTCAGAGACGTTATCATACACCTGTGGAGTAAGTGGGATTTGAACCTGGGCCTTCTAGCTCAGAGGTAGAGACACTATCACTGCATTACAACAGCCCCTCCTGAACATGGGTATGATTTTCTAATAAATCTGTTCAGAGGTGTCATTACAACCTCTGGAGCAGGTGGGGCTTGAACCTAGGCCTCCCAGTCGAGAGATAGGGAAACCTCCACGATGCCACAAGAAGGCTACCCTGAATCTGGGTAGTATGAGTACCTGAATTGATATCACCAGTTTATAATATTAACAGCCTGCTTGTACTATATTTGTCTGCAAAGTTTTTTTTAAAATTCTCTGATGCTTTCCTTCAAACCAAGACCATAGTTAGGTTTCTTTTTTTGCTTATTATTTGTACTTTGCTGTCAGAGTAGTCGAAAATCTCAGTGTAAACATATGTAAACATACTACAGTCAGATAAATTAACAAAAATGCAAGACTAACTTTAACACAGCAAGTTTACACTTGTAGTGTCATGGGACTGAAAGGCCTCAGACTTATTTTGGCAATTTAGTTATTAGAGTTAGAACATAGAACATGTGTTGCAGACGTTTCACCCCCTGTCTAGGTGACATCCTCAGTGCTTGGGAGCCTCCTGTGAAGCGCTTCTGTGATGTTTCCTCCGGCATTTATAGTGGTTTGTCTCTGTCGCTTCCGGTTGTCAGTTCCAGCTGTCCGCTGCAGTGGCCGGTATATTGGGTCCAGGTCGATGTGTTTGTTGATAGAATCTGTGGATGAGTGCTATGCCTCTAGGAATTCCCTGGCTGTTCTCTGTTTGGCTTGGCCTATAATAGTAGTGTTGTCCTGGTCAAACTCATGTTGCT
Organism: Chiloscyllium plagiosum; assembly: GCF_004010195.1. NCBI lineage: Eukaryota > Metazoa > Chordata > Chondrichthyes > Orectolobiformes > Hemiscylliidae > Chiloscyllium > Chiloscyllium plagiosum. Next base: position 94,174,810 of record NC_057710.1, on the reverse strand, counting down.
TGTCATCCACGTGTGTGGCTACTAAGGATAGCTGGTCGTGTCGTTTTGTGGCTAGTTGGTGTTCATGGATACGGATCGTTAGCTGTCTTCCTGTTTGTCCTATGTAGTGTTTTGTGCAGTCCTTGCATAGGATTTTGTACACTACGTTGATTTTGCTCAAGCTGGGTATCGGGTCCTTTGTTCTGGTGAGTTGTTGTCTGAGAATAGCTGTTGGTTTGTGTGCTGTTATGAGTCCTAGTGGTCGTAGTAGTCTGGCTGTCAGTTCAGAACAGCTGGAACTGACAACTGGA
>NC_057710.1:94131797-94172145 GCF_004010195.1 Chiloscyllium plagiosum | reverse complement strand
AAACTTGCTAACCCATCCTTCAATCTCCTCATCCAAGTCATTAATAAAAATTACAAAGAGTAGAGGCCCAAGGACAGAGCCCTGTGGAACACCACTCACCACTGACTTCCAGGCAGAATATTTTCCTTCCACTACCACTCGCTGTCTTCTGTCGACCAGCCAATTCTGTATCCAGACAGCTAAATTTCCCTGTATCCCATTCCTCCTGACCTTCTGAACGAGCCTACCATGGGGAACCTTATCAAATGCCTAACTGAAGTCCAGATACACAACATCATCCACAGCTCAACCCTCATCAACTTTTCTAGTCACATCCTCAAAGAACTCGATAAGGTTTGTGAGGCATGACCTGCCCCTCACAAAGCCGTGTTGACTGCATTTAATCAAGCCATGTTCTTCCAGATGGTCATAAATCCTATCCCTCTGAATCCTTTCTAACACCTTGTAGATGTCAGACATGAGACTGACTGGTTTGTAATTGCCGGGGATTTCCCTATTTCCTTTCTTGAAGAGAGGAATTACATTTGCCTCCCTCTAGTCCTCAGGTACGACTCCGGTGGAGAGCGAGGATGCAAAGATCTTCGCAAACGGTGAAGCAATCACATTTCTCGCTTCCCAAAGCAGCTGAGGACAAATCTGGTCTGCCCCTGGCAACTTGTCAATCTTAATTGTTTGTCAAAATTTTCAGCACATCAACTTCCTCAATCTCTATCCGTTCCAGCATGCTTACCTGCTCCTCAATGGTTTCATTCACTACAAGGTCCTTTTCTTTAGTAAAGACAGAAGCAAAAAACTCATTTTGGGCTTTCCCTACCTCCTCACACTCTATACACAAGTTCCCTAAGCTATGTCTGATCGGCCTTACTCTTTCTTTGATCATTCTCTTATTCCTCACATATGTGTAAAATGCCTTTGGATTCTCCCTAATCCTTCCTGTCAAGCCTTTTTCATGCCCCCTCCTGGCTCTCACACCATTTTTGAGCTCCTTCCTCACCTGCCTGTAATTGTCTAGAGCTGAGCAAAGCCCTTGCTTCCTCCACCTTATGTAAGCTGCCTTCTTTCTTTTGATGAGAAGCTCCTCCGCTCTCGTCATCCAAGGTTCCTTTATCTTACCCCTTCTTGCCTGTTTCAGAGGAACACATTTATGCATCACTCGCAACCACTGTTCCTTAAACAGTCTCCACATGTCTATAGTGCCCTTTCCATGGAACAATTGCTCCCAGTCCATGCTTCCCAACTCATGTCTGATAGCATCATAGTTTCCTGTTCCCCAATTAAATATCCTCCCATTTTGCCTAATTCTCTCCTTCCCCATAGCTATGTAGAATGTGAGGCAGTTTTGGTCACTATCACCAAAATGCTCTCCCACCGCAAGATCTGACACCTGCCCCGGCTCGTTGCTGAGCACCAAATCCAAAATGGCCTCTCCCCTCGTCGGCCTGTCAATGTACTGAGTTAGGAAACCCTCTTGAACACACCTTACAAAAACAGCTCCTTCCAAACCATCTGCTCGAAGGAGGTTCCAATCAATATTGGGAAAGTTAAAGTCACCCATTTCATCAACCCTACTACATTCACACTTTTCCAAAATCTGCCGATCTATGCTTTCTTCAATCTCCCTGCTGCTATTGGGGGGCCTGTAGTAAACCCCTAATGAGGTGACTGCTCCCTTACTGTTCCTAATTTCCACCCATACTGACTCAATAAGCAGACCCTCCTCAACAATCGTAACTTCTGTAGCTGTGATACCCTCTCTGATTAGCAGTGCTACACCCCCTCCTCTTTTTCCCCCCTCCCTATTCTTTTTAAATGTTCTAAACCCTGGAACATCCAGCAACCATTCCTGCCCCTGAGAAACCCATGTCTCCGTTATGGCCACAACATCCTAGCACCAGGTACTGATCCATGCTCTAAGCTCATCACTTTTATTCCTGATACTCCTTGCGTTAAAGCAAACACACTTTAACCGATCCCTTGGTATCCCATCACCAAGTCACCCTTTATTTACACGTGCACAGAACTTGACCTGTAGATGTCAGACATGAGACTGACTGGTTTGTAATTGCCGGGGATTTCCCTATTTCCTTTCTCGAAGAGAGGAATTACATTTGCCTCCCTCCAGTCCTCAGGTACGACTCCGGTGGAGAGCGAGGATGCAAAGATCTTCGCAAGCGGCGAAGCAATCACATTTCTCGCTTCCCAGGAAATTCCTTCCCAGTGGCTGCGCTACCTCTTGCTATTGCCTCATCTCCATCAACTCTCACTATCAGTATATAGCTCAGGTTCCCACCCCCCTGCCATACTAGTTTAAACCCTCCTTAACCACTCGAGCAAACCTTCCACCCAGGACATTGGTCCCCTTCCAGTTCAGGTGCAACCCGTTTCATGTACAGGTCCCACCTTCCCCAGAAGGTATCCCAATTATCTACTTATCTGAAGCCCTCCCTCCTACACCAGCTGCGCAGCCATGTGTTAAGCTGCGTCCGCTCCCTGTTCCTCGCCTCGCTATCTCGTGGCACTGGTAATATATATGGTCACTTACTTTCCTTCCCGGCAGCCCCTCTGGTCTGCGTCACTTCCGCCGCTGCTCCCGTTCCTTCTGTGAAGGAAAAACACCGCTGGCCACTACCGGTAAGTAATTTTTAAAAATCTCCCTTAACTTAGCTGTAGCCTTCCTGGTTTGCCTTACCTCCTCTGCTGCTCCCATTCAAAAAGGTCACTGGCATCGAAGGGTAAGTTCTTGGTGTCAAATGTGATCATCACATTTTTTTAAAAAGTTACTCTAAGGGGAGTGGTGCGAGGTGCTGCGATTGATATCTGCTTTTGGAGAATCTGGCACTAATTACTGAAGAATATAAACTAGCGTGTGGAAATTAGCTTTCTTTGAGGGCTGGATTGCTGTTGGCTTTAGTTTACCAGGGTGACTCAGGTCAGGACTGAGGACCTGAAACCACCTGAGAGGCCCACTTGTACTTTATATGGATTACGGAATTCTTATCAATGCTGCCGTTTTGCCTCCTCTTGCTCAAATGCCCACCCCAAAAACAAACTCCCCATATGGTGTTTCTGGGACATTTTTCCACATTCCATCTGATTTCTCGTGCTTGCTTAACTGCTCTTGCTCCTTTTTCTTGATATGTTGCTTGTTAAAAGAAATAATCTGGAGCATGACTTCTGCTTTATTTCCCAACCTGTGTACAACTTTTTTACCTCAGTTATAAATATTTATGTAGCAGATGAATGGCAATGAGGAGGATCAGGGAAATAGTTGCATTGTGGCAATGCTATTGGACTAAGTAACGCAGACGTGCAGATTAAATGCTTTGTTGATGTCGTGATATAACAAGGTCAGCTCAGTGGGTTTCATTGAATATGAATTCCCTGATAAGGGTTGTTATCCTGGTCCAATCAGGGAGCTCTGACTGAGAGATATAAACAGGAATGTCAGAGGTTCTGTTCACTCCGTGAGCTGGCTCTGAGGAAGCGGGACAAGTGTCAAGTTCCGTGCACGTGTAAATAAAGGGTAACTTGCTGATGGCATACCAGCCTCTGTGGGGTTATTTCAGGTGACATAGGTTTAAATCCTTCCAAAGCACCTGGTGAAATTTCAGATAATAAATCTGAAATATAAAGTTAGTCTCAGTAATGAAACAATGAAACTACCATTAGTAATTTCACCAAATACTACTGTCAAAACTCAGCCGGTTCAGTAATGTCCTTCCAGGAGGGATATCTGCAGTCCTCACACATGGTGCTGGCAGGGTAAATGCTGAGAGGATGTTTCCCCTCATGGGAGAGCCTAGGACCAGAGGTCACAGTCTCAGATTTAAGGGGCACTAATTCAGATAGATAGGAAATTTCTGATGAGGAATTTCTTCTCTCAGAAAACTGTGAAACTTTGGAATTACCTGCCATAGAGAGCTGTGGGAACAGAGTCCTTGTGTGTATATGTAAGTTTGAGATAGATAGATCTTTTGATCAGTATGTGAATCAAAAGTTATGGAAAAAATTCAGGAAAGTGGATGTGAGGAATATTGAAGCAGTCATGATTCTATTGAATGATGGCGCAGGCTTGAGGGGCTGAATGCCTTACTCCTGTTGCTATTTCCCATAGTCTTATAGTCTTACCCGGTCTGGCCTACATGTGATTCCAGACACCTTGTAATGTGGTTGACTCTAAACTGCCCTCTAAAATGGACGAGCAAGCTACTCAGTTCAAAGGCTGTTGAAACTAACAAATGCTGGCCTTTTTAGTGATGCCTTGTATACCATTTAAAACATTTAAAAAGTAATTTGTTTTTGAAGAATATTAATGTTAATGACGTAAAGCTTATCAGTTTAAAAGTGTGAACAATATAGAGACCATGTTAATCTTCAGTGTGATAATTCGTAACAAATGTCAAAATTCTGCTGTATTAGAAATCATTTAAAACTAAGATAAGTGGACTTTTTAAGCATTGGGCGATAGGTTATAAGTTAATATTCTTTGTAAAAAGGAAACACATTTCAGATATTAATTATGCAGTAATTTTATATAACACCAATGTTAGATCATAAGCTTAAATAGAAATGATTTCATTCTTCTCAAAATACAGTACTACTCTCAGACATAAATATTTTTTACTTAATAAGCAAAATATGAAGAATTATGTATGTGGCCAGTTCAGCAACCGAAATGGATGAACTGTAGAAACAGATTGAGATAGTAATTTTTTTGTCTCTAATAATATGTAACCTTGTAAATAAGATGTCAATCCAGAATCTCAGATACGGTGGAATAGAATTAAATATCAGATACATCTGTCAAATGCGTACTGTAAGCTATGAGTATCACACCAATTGTGCTTTTTTGATATAACACTAGACCTAAGCAATAAATTCAGTCAATGCAGTAGCCATTAGCTTCAATTGAAGTTACCTTACTGAAAGGGATGTAAAGAAATACTGAATAACCAATGTTCTGTAGAGCCATCACTTTATGACAGTTCCAACTTTAAACAATAATGCAAGAATTTTCAAGATCAGCTAAGTGAGTACTAAGTTTGCAAGACCCCATTTTGCATTAACAAGTTGAGACTGATACAGCCCTTAAAATTTTTTCCATGCTAAATATCACTAAAGGTTAATTACAGTAATCAGACTAGGTGAAGCCCCTGATCTACATATGACTCATAGCTGCATGATACCAGTAAATCAAATCATATCTCATTGCATATTGTGCAAGCTCATGAAAGGATATGTGGCCATTACCTATGGCTCCAAACAGCACCCAGTCTACCTCAGATTACACTGGGGAAGGTGTCTGAAAAACACAAACAACTAGTAAACTTGGTGGTCTCTCACTGTTACTTTTCCATAACCCATGAGTGTTTTTCTCCAATAACAAAATGTTGCTGTCATGTGTTACAGACTAAACCAGTAACACTACTAGGCATTCCACAAAATACACTTTATTCTTATCCTATAGTTAAAATACAAAACAGAAGAAAGAAGAATTGGTATAATTTTAACTCTATTGGAAAACTTAACAAAATAATTGATGATTTAACTAGTACACAGCCACTGTTTCAATATAGTAACATCCCATAAACACACACTTGGCAAAGGCAAAATAAAATAGATTGTCTCACAAGCGGTGTTTCTCCAGTCCAGGAGAAAAGAACACCAAGAGAAAATTCTGGTAAAGAGACATGTATAGCATTTTCCACAATCAACTTCCAAACCCCAATAACTACTGAAAGCTAAACTAAAAATCCTGGTTCAGCTGGAGCCCAACATGACCCATTTATGCTCTTATATTGTTCCAACTTTAGAAAAAAAGACAAGGACTCACAAGCTGTTTACTTTATTGGCTTGGAAGAGACAGCTCCCTACCTATGGCTCAAAACCTCACTTCAAAACAAAAAGGACAAAATACGCCTCTAAAAGCCATAGTATTGTCACACAGGCCAAAAAGACAGAATGCCTGCCACACAAATGAGTAACATGATGTGGGTTTCAGTGCCAATTTGATGTCAGGTATATAGGCCTACATCCTAAAGATTCATGGACAATATCTATCAACTGCCCCATTCATCATTTGCAGTGGGAAACTGAATTATACTCAACCTGTCCATGCTGCTTTATCCAACATTAGATTTGATTCTGTTATTGAACAACATTTAATAAGTAATCTGGATTGTGTTAAGAATTACATCTGAAACCAACTTAAAATGATCAGATCACGGTTGATGTATTTTTACATATCAGAAGCCATATATATCACAACAATATCCTTATTTTTTGTAGGCAAAGGAATTCACACATGCATTGTTTGCTTGTCATTAGGGGGCAATGGGTACATGACAATTGTCAACCTCTGCCATATTCCCGTGATAATATCCTGACCAATTTAAATCTATCTGCTTGGTCTGAGAACCATGATTGTCAGTTAACAGTTCTTGCTGAATCTCCAGGTGAAAGATAGCTCAACCAATCAGCATCCTGTTCTTGTTGTGAACTTGACAATTGGATGTAAAATTAGCTTTAAGGTAGGAAATACGGGGTGGTGCTGGAACGTTGTGTTTTTTGGACTGGAGGCCTGTGACCAGTGTTGTCCCATTGGGATTGGTACTGAGTCCTTTTTATTTTGTCATTTACATAAATAGTTTGGATGAACATATAGGAGACATGGTTAGTAAGTTTCGGACGATACCAAAATTGGTGGAACAGTCGACAGTGAAGAGGATTGTATGAAGTTACAAAGGATCAATTGAGTCAACAGACTGAGGAGTGACAGATGGAGTTTAATTTAGATAAATGCAAGGCATTGCATTTAGGTAAAATTAACAAAAGCAGGACTTACACAATTAAAAGTAGGCCTTGTGTAGAGTTGTAGAACAGAGAGTCCTAAAGATTCAGGTACGTAACTCTTTGAAATTAGCCTTACAGATAGACAGGGTGGTTAAGAATGCAGTTAGCACGCTTGCCTTCATTGCTTAGATCTTTGAGTAGAGGAGTTGGGGTGTCATGCTGAGGTTGTACAGGACGTTAGTGAGGCCTCTACTAGTGTACTGTGAACATTTCTGATTACCCAGTTATAGGAAGGATATTATTAAGCTGGAGAGGGTTCAGAAATGATTTACCAGGATGCTGCTGGGATTGGGTAAGTTGGGACTTTTTTCAATGGAGTGTAGCAGGTTGAGGGCTGACCTTATTGACGTTTATAAAATCGTGAAGGATGTAGATAAGGTGAATGGCAAATGTCTTTTCCCTCAGGTGTGAGATTCCAAATTATGGAGTATATTTTTAAGGTGAGAGGAGAAGCATTTCAAAATGACATGGGGCAACATTTTTACACAAAATGTGTGGAATGAATTGCCAGAGGAAGTGATGGATTCTGGTACGGTTACAATGTTTAAAAAACATTTGGGATAAGCACATAATGTGAAAGGTTTGAAGGGATATGGGCCAAATGCAGGCAAGTGGGATTGATTTAATTTGGGAACATGGTTGGCATGGTGGACCGAAGGGTCTGTTTCCATGCTATATGACTCTATAATTCTATACGTCAGTGCTCCTTTTTTTTGTATCCTTGTTCTGATGAGTGTGAGATACAACTTAGTTGAAATAAAAGAAACTTTGTGGCTCCTATTAGCCGTGCTTATATTCTGTACTGTGAGCTAGTTTACAAATTGAATAATGGTTTCTTACTAATGAATCAAAATTGGCATTGCATTTCTTCAATGGGTTGTCCATTATTAAATGAATTATTTTCACTCTTCTCAACAATCGTTGTCAACAACCACACATAGAATCACTACAGTGTGGAAGCAGGCCATTCAGCCCATCGACCCTCTGAAGAGCATCCCACTCAGATTCAGCCCCTTAACCCTATCTCTATAACTCTGCATTTCCCATGACCCATCCACCTAGTCTGCGCATCCCTGGACACTATGGGCAATTTAGCACTGCCGATCCACCTAACTTGCAAGTCTTTGGATGGCTGGAGGAAACTGGAGCACCTGAAGGAAACCCACACTGACGCAGGGAGAATGTGTTAACTCCACACAGTCGCCCAAGGGTGGAATTGAAGCCAGGTCTCTGGTGTTGTGAGGCAGCAGTGCCAAAACTGTGCCACACCTACAGTGCTATTTACATTGCAGTGCATTCTGAAACATTGTATTCTAATCTAATCTTTTTATATTTGAACTAGTTACTGGCAAATAATCAATTCTACTTTGAACCTGTTACCTTGCAACAATCAAAACACTATAATTGTAGTGTTAACTGAGGCTGGGTGTTTTGCTATAAAGTCTTATTGAGTAGTTGTGTGGAAGAGTACTTATAGATATAACAAATTCTTAAACTAGTCGAGACTAACAGTGTGCTTAATTGGCTGCATATGTTGTGAAGACAGCACTGCAGCAAGATACTGCGGCCCAGGGACATAGCAGCAAAAACTTCTGCCAGTCATAAATATCTGGAGTGGCATAGTGGCTTCGTGGTTAGCACTATTGCCTCACAGCACCAGGGAACCAGTGTTTGGTTATAGCCTTGGGTGACTGTCTATGTGTAGTTTGCACGCTATCCCCATGCCTACATATGTTTCCTCCAGGCGCTCTAGTTTCTTCCCACAGTTGAAAGGTGTGCAGGTTAGGTGGATTGGTTGTGCTACATTGCCCATTGTGTCCAGGGATTTGCAGGTTAGGTGGGATAGTCATTGTAAAAGCCCCATGCAGGGTTGTGGGATATGGGTCTGTATAGGATGCTCTTTGGAGGGTCTATGCAGACTTAATGGGCTGAATGGCCTCTTTCTATACTGTAGGAATTTCATGATGACTTTTTAAACATTCACTCATTGGATGTGGATGTTGCTGGGTGGACCCAGCTGCTCCAGAAGTGCCTTCTTAAACTGCTCCAGTCCCTGTGCTCCTTGGAAATCTATAGTGGCATTAGGGAGGGAGTTTCAGTCTTTTTCCCTAGTGACACTGGAGTAACAATGATATCTTTCCACGTTAGGATGGTGAGTGGCTTGGAGGAGAACTTGCAGGTGGTCATGATCCTATATATCTGTTGCCCTTGTCATTCTAGATTGAAGTGGCCAAATGTTTGGAAGGTGATGTCTAAGGAGCCTCAGTGAATGTCTGCAGTGCATCTTGTGGATGGGTATGTGGTACTGCTACTGAGAGTTGGTGGTGGAGGAGGTGAATGTGGTGCATAAGAAGTGGGCTGTTCTGGATAATGATATCTGATTGAATATATTGCTTCTGTAGTATAGGTTTCTGTTTTGCCGTTTGAGTTTATGTTTATTTTCAGTTTGGTAACCTGGGGCGAACTTTTTTATTTTCCCTTTTTTATGATTTCGGACCCCTTGGAGGAGACAAGGAGTCTTCATTTTAGCTCCGTATTGTCCCTGTCTCAAACACACTTGATGGGGGTCGGTGTGAGGGAAATTTTGTTTTCAGTGGAAATAAGCAATGGCACTTCGTCTGGATTTTAAACCATTGTTGTTCCTGTACCAGGAGTATTCGCTGGGAATGCAGCAGAGGGGATTTATTTGTTTAGTTCTTTACTTGTTTGTTTTCTTTGATTTTACTTGAGTTTATTTTAACTTGGGCCCCTTGTGGTCCCTGCCTGGTGCAGAACAAAGTTAAGGGAGAACCATTTTTTTGTTTGTTTATTTGTTTTTGGTTTTCCCCAGAGTAATAGGGTCTTTAATTTTGTTCAACAAAGTCAAGGCAGCTCTATTTTCTGTTTTGAAATGCAGAGTGGGCTTTGCTCTGAGTTTCACCTGGTGCTGTCCCTGTTCTCAGAGTATCTGATGGGGACATTGTCAGGGAGTCTTGTTTTTTTTCTGTTTATACCTTTCATTTAAAAAACGTGGAGGTTTGCTTTTTGAACTAGAAGCCTGTGACCAGCGGTGTGCCACAAGAGTTGATGTTGGGTCCATTGTTGTTAATCATTTATATAAATGATTTGCAAGAGAATTTAGGAGGGGAGGTTAGTTAGTTTGTGGATGGCACCAAATTGGTAGTACATCCAACAGTGAAGACCATTATCTAAGGTTACAAAGGGACTTTGATTAATTGGGTTAATGGGCTGAGGAGTGGCAGATGGTGTTTAATTTGGATAAATGCAAGGCATTACATTTTGGTAAAACAAACAAGAGCAGAGCTGATATAGATAATGGTAGGGTTCTAGGTTGTGGTGTTGAACAGAGAGACCACAGGTACATAATTCAGGTACATAATTCTTTGAAATTTGCATCACAGGTAAGCAGGGTGCTTAAGAAGGCATTTAGCACACTCGTCTTCATTGTGCAGACCATTGAGTACAGGAATTGGGATGCCATGTTGAGGTTTAATCAGATGTTGGTAAGGCCACTTTTGGAGTACTGTGTATAGTTCTGGTCACCCTAGTATAGGAAGGATATTATTAAATTGGAGAAGTTTCTGAAAAGACTTACCAGGAATTTGCCAGTATTGAAGCGTTTGAGTTATGAGAAGAGGCTGCATGGGCTAGAGCATAGGAGATTGAGGTATGACGTGATAGAGGTTTATAAAATCACGAGAGGCAGAGATTAGTTGAATAGCAAAAATCTTTCCTCCAGGGTGGGGAATTCAAAACCAGAATGTATATTTTTAAGGTGAGAAGAGAAAGATTTTAAAAAGTTCTGAGGGGCAACTTTTTCATGTAGCGGGTGTTTCGGATATGAAATGAACTGCCAGAAGGAATGATAGATGCAGATAGTTACAACATTCAAAAGACATTTGGATACATGTATGAAGAGGAAAAGTTTTAGAGGGATATGAGCCAAACATAAGTAAGTGGGACTTATTTGGTTTAGGAAACTTGGTCGGCATGGACGAGTTGGACTGAAGGGTCTGTTTCCGTGCTGTATGTCTCTAAGACTCTAAGTGGGAATAGTTGGTGATGTTTGCACAATATTCAGCACCATTTGCAACTTCTCAGTTAGTGAAGCAGTACTTGTCATTTGTAACAAGACCTGGACAATATTAGACTTGAGCTGACAACTGGCAAGTAACATTTGCGTCTCACAAGTACCAGATAATGGCCATCTTCAATAAGAGACAACCTGATCATCATGCTTTGATGTTCAATGGCATTACCATCAATAGTAAAAGGTAAAATTGGCATAGTCTTACTGAACCATAGGACTGCTTTCTCAATAGAGAGAGAGAGTTGACTGATGGTGGTTTAATCTGAGGATCACCAAACCTCAAGAGAGGGGAGGTCGAGAAGAACTGTCTGTCATATCAACCTCAGTCGGTGCAGGAATTGAGCCCATGCTGTTGGTATTACTCTGTATTGCAAGCCAGTCATCTGGCCAACTGAGCTGAATCCCCCAGTATTACATTCAGGTGGTTAACATTGACAAGAAACTGAAATGGACCAACCATATTTGCAGTTATAAGTGCAGAACAAAGGTTAGAAATTCTGCCATAAATAACTCCTTGTCTCCCCAGTGCCTGCCCACCGTCCACAAGGCACAAATCAGGAATGTGATGAAATAATCCCCACTTGACTGAAGCTCAACAACACTCAAGGATTTCGACAGCATCCAGGACAAAACAGTCCATGTGCTTGGCACCATATCTACAAACACTCACTCCCTCCATCACCAACACTTAGTGTACTTCATCTTCAAAATTTTCCTTGGACAGCACCTTCTAAATAGACAATAGACAATAGGTGCAGGAGTAGGCCATTCTGCCCTTCGAGCCCTGCACCACCATTCAATATGATCATGGCTGATCATCCTTAATTAGTATCCTGTTCCTGCCTTATCTCCATAACCCTGATTCCACAATCCTTGAGAGCTCTATCCAACTCTTTCTTAAATGACTCCAGAGACTGGGCCTCCACTGCCCTCTGGGGCAGAGCATTCCACACAGCCACCACTCTCTGGGTGAAGAAGTTTCTCCTCATCTCTGTCCTAAATGGTCTACCCCATATTTTTAAGCTGTGTCCTCTGGTTCAGCACTCACCCATCTTCGGATCCTTCTCCTGGACTCTGGAAGCCTCCATGACTCTCTCCTTATACTGGTAATGATGGAACCACACCAGGAGAGGACAAGGACTTTGACCCAGACCCGATCTCCGCGCTGCGATCCAGTGAGCCCTCTCTATCTTCAATCCTCTCATGCCATCCTCCAAGTCAAGGAATTACGGAAGCCAGTCCTCAACAAACTCCGCAGGCCGATCACCTTCCTTACCCTCAGGCAGACCGATGATCCGAATGTTTTTTCTCCTGCCCCTGTTCTCAAAGACATCCACTTGGTCACGCAAATTACGAACCTGGGTCTTCAGGGCTTGGATCTCAACCTTGAAAGAACTGGCATCAGCTTCCACCACTGTGAACCTATGCTCCATCTCATCCGTCCTCTTCTCCAGGTCTCCCAGCTGCTGCTTATGCTTCTGCAGCACGAGAGAGATTGGAGCCAGCTTCTCTTCAATCTGTTTCCCCAGCCTTTCGCGAGCTCGTTCACCAGGGCCTGGAAAATAATCAACTCCGAGGCTGCTGCAGGCTGAACTAATAACTTGGCCTCAGAAGCTCCTCCTCCCTTTCTCGGCATCTCTGGATGGCTGAGAATGCAGGTAAGTTCAGTTTTAGAAGTTTCTTGGGACTCCACGATCTTTCCAGAGTCCCAAGATATCGTGATGGTCTGGTTGGACGGGTTGAAGGCTCAGGTAAAAACAATGATGGCAGATGCTGGAAACCAGATTCTGGATCAATGCTGCTGGAAGAGCACAGCAGTTCAGGCAGCATCGAGGAGCTTCAGCAAAATCGACCTTTCGGGTTTTGCCCAAAAAGTCGATTTTGCTGAAGCTCCTCGATGCTGCCTGAACTGCTGTGCTCTTCCAGCAGCATTGATCCAGAATCTGGTTTCCAGCATCTGCCATCATTGTTTTTACCTGAGCCTTCAACCCGTCCAACCAGACCATCACGATATCTTGGGACTCTGGAAAGATCGTGGAGTCCCAAGAAACTTCTAAAACTGAACTTACCTGCATTCTCAGCCATCCAGAGATGCCGAGAAAGGGAGGAGGAGCTTCTGAGGCCAAGTTATTAGTTCAGCCTGCAGCAGCCTCGGAGTTGATTATTTTCCAGGCCCTGGTGAACGAGCTCGCGAAAGGCTGGGGAAACAGATTGAAGAGAAGCTGGCTCCAATCTCTCTCGTGCTGCAGAAGCATAAGCAGCAGCTGGGAGACCTGGAGAAGAGGACGGATGAGATGGAGCATAGGTTCACAGTGGTGGAAGCTGATGCCAGTTCTTTCAAGGTTGAGATCCAAGCCCTGAAGACCCAGGTTCGTAATTTGCGTGACCAAGTGGATGTCTTTGAGAACAGGGGCAGGAGAAAAAACATTCGGATCATCGGTCTGCCTGAGGGTAAGGAAGGTGATCGGCCTGCGGAGTTTGTTGAGGACTGGCTTCCGTAATTCCTTGACTTGGAGGATGGCATGAGAGGATTGAAGATAGAGAGGGCTCACTGGATCGCAGCGCGGAGATCGGGTCTGGGTCAAAGTCCTTGTCCTCTCCTGGTGTGGTTCCATCATTACCAGTATAAGGAGAGAGTCATGGAGGCTTCCAGAGTCCAGGAGAAGGATCCGAAGATGGGTGAGTGCTGAACCAGAGGACACAGCTTAAAAATATGGGGTAGACCATTTAGGACAGAGATGAGGAGAAACTTCTTCACCCAGAGAGTGGTGGCTGTGTGGAATGCTCTGCCCCAGAGGGCAGTGGAGGCCCAGTCTCTGGATTCATCTAAGAAAGAGTTGGATAGAGCTCTCAAAGATAGTGAAATCAAGGGTTATGGAGATAAGGCAGGAACAGGATACTGATTAAAGATGATCAGCCATGATCATATTGAATGGTCGTGCAGGCTGGAAGGGCAGAATGGCCAACTCCTGCACCTATTGTCTATTGTCCGCCTTTCCTGACTGCCACCCGCAGACAGCGTGCAGCCCCAATCCCTTTCTTTCCGCCTTTCTTGCTGATTTTGGCAGCGCTCCGCTCTCCTCCCCTCCGTGTCTCGTGCCTGCAGGAGACTGATGCCAGGCACAGCAGCAGCAGCAAAAATAACCTGCCGCTCCATTGCCTGGCACAAGACAAGTGCAGAGGGGTGACATGAGCAGCCACTGCTGGCGGAAAAAGCCTACTGCACCTGGTATTCCCAGGCGGTCCCCCATCCAAGTACTAACCAGGCCCGAGTCTGCTTAGCTTCCGAGATCAGACGAGATCGGGCGTTTTCAGACTAGTATGGCCGTAGGCGCTGGCCCCTGCCTTTTCTCCCTACTTCAAGGCGTGCTGGCCAGCCACATTTTCTTTCTTGCCCTTTCTCTTTATCCCCTTTGGCTTTTTTTTCTCTTTTCTCTCTGCTCTTCCTCCTCCGTGCGTGCCTGCCTCCCTCCATCCCTCCAGCTGCCTTTCAGCCAGCCCTTGCCCACCAGGCTCCTGTAGTCTCCCACATCCCCACACAGGCCAACTGCAAGCCCCCCCCCTGCTTCATAGGGCCGCAGCCTGCATTCTCTCATCCTTCCACACTCCTCCACCCCTCCATTTCGGAATGCCAGGCACTGACCAGTGGGGTACCGCACGGATCAGTACTGGGACCGCAGCTTTTTACAATCTATCTTCAGGATATACAAGATGGTATTAGCAATAACATTCGCAAATTTCATCAGCTGGGTGGCACTTGAAGCCACGTCTCAGTTATCCCCACAATATCGTATCTGCCAATTTCCAAAAGAGCCTCAAGCTCATCCATCTTATTTCTAATGCTTCGTGCATTCATGTATAGTATTTTTAATTTGTTACTGCCCTCACCCTTCCCATCAACTCCTATTTCACTCAACTTTACAGGATGATCCCTTTCTGAGTTTTCTGCCTCATTGATACAGTTGTCTTTCTTGACTTCCCTTGTTCTAACTTTCCCTCCAATTTCCTTCTTAAACATCCAGTTTGTCCCCTCCACCACGCTACTTAGTTTAAATGTACCTGTGTTGCAGTAGAATACCTGCCTGCCAGAATGCTGGTCCCTAACCTATTAAGGTGCAAACAGTTTCTCTTGTAGAATTTATACTTACCACAAAACAAAATCTACAAGCACTACCATCTTGATGGACAAGGCAATAGGTGGTGGGAACACCACCACCTCCAAATTCCCCTTCATGCCACAATCCATTATCATTTGGAACTTTATTGCTATTGTTGCTGGGTCAAAATTCTCAAATTCCATTCTTATTGGCATTGTGGGTGTCCCTGCAATCAAAGGACTTCCAGTAGTTTAAGACCAGCTCAGTGCTAGTTTCTCAGTGGCAATTAGGGATGGGTTAATGCCACACTACTCGACAAAACCCACATCAAGTAAACAAATTAAAAAAGAAACCCTGACATAGCCATATCCAGGAACCCTTTGGATTAAGACCAGTTAAACAGACTGCTGGCTACCATTCAGGTTCCATGAATCTAATGTTCCAAAAGATTCCTTGTGTTGTCTATATGTCCTGCCTCTGAGAGCCGACAACCAATCAGAGATTGGTGGGCCCCTCAGCACTGACAGTGCCACTGAAAACAGATTCACTTTGATCTGTAAGATGCAAAACACTGAGCTTAAATATAATTCATGTAAAGTAAATCTTCACAAGGCAATGAGAAGAAAGTCACATCTATATCATCATTGAGAATAAAGCATTCTTAGCCAATCAATTGTGTTTATTTTAAGTGCTGTTGTGTGAGCTATTTAAGTGACAACATTTTATAGACGTTCAAATTCGGCATTCAATGGCGAATGAGAAGCATCAGCCTTATATCACGCTCAAACTTGCCCACAGACTTCCGATAAGTGTTTGTACTATAACTTGTGGTATGACAGATCCACCTTGATACAGCAAACTCTACAAGGGAAACTGTAATCAGAACAAACAGAACAAGTATTGAAAAGTGTGGTACTGGAAAAACACAGCAGGCCAGACAGCATCGGAGGAGCAGGAGAATCGACGTTTCGGGCATAAGCCCTTCTCCAGGATTATGCCCGAAATAAAAGCTCAAGATATAGGGCACCAAATATTGGCAGGATACAGAAAGTAGCCATAAATTGATCATTTTTGCAGGTTGGAAAGCTATGATGAATGTTGTGCCACAGGGATTCAACAGTTGGGATGTCAAAAGTTTACAATTTATAAATAGGGATGCAAGTTCTGGTTGCTAAATTTGCTGATAGCACAAAGATGGGTGGAAAGATAAGTTGTAAAGAAGAAGGTTAAGAATCACACAACACCAGGTTATAGTCGAACAGGTTTAATTGGAAGCACTAGCTTTCGGAGCGCCGCTCCTTCATCAGGTAGTTGTGGAGGGCACAATTGTAAGACACAGAATTTATAGCAAAAGGTTTACAGTGTGATGTAACTGAAATTATACATTGAAAAATACTTTGATTGTTGAGTCATTCATCTGTTAGAATGACCTTGATAGTTTCACTTCTTTCATATGTAAATCACAACTTTTTAAAAAGTTACATTCTCAGGTTAACTGAAACAATTGGTGTCAGCCAGACAATATGTTGAAGGTGTTAGCCCCCTGTGTGTTCTGTCTGTGCCATAATGTTTAGACTGATTCTAATCAAAAAGTGAGTTAACAGAGTCTTACATGGATTCATGCAGTTTTTGAGCAAAGTACAATGTAACTCTGCAAGTACAAATTCACCCCACAAACGTATATGTATATGTGTGCATGTGGATTTATGGGTTGTGAGTGTCTGTGAGAGAGAGTGTATATGTGCCCCACAAACTTATATGGGTGCATGTGCATGTGGCTATGTGTGTGCGGAGGAGTATGTGTGTCTGTGAGACCGACTGTGTGAAGTGGTCTCAGTCTGTGAGAGGATGCATGTGTGAGTGTGGGAGTGTGTGTGTAGGAGTGTTTGTGAGTGTCTGTGTCAGTGTATATGCGTATCTGTGTGTATATGTGTGTATGTGAGTGTGTGTGTGTGTGTTTGTGTGTGTAGGAGTGTCTTGTGTGTTTATAGTGCAATGGTGGTCACCTATAATGTGACACGAACCCAAGGTCCCGGCTGAGGCCTCCCTATGGGTACGGAACTTAGCTATCAGCCTCTGCTCGGCCACTTTCCTCTGCTGCCTGTCCTGAAATCCGCCTTGGAGGATGGTCACCCGAAGGTCCGAAGTCGAATGTCCTGGACCACTGAAGTGTTCCCCAACTGGGGAGGGAACCCTCCTGTCTGTTGATTGTTGTGTGGTGCCCATTCATCTATTGTCGTAGCCTTTGCTCGATTTCACCAATGAACCATGCCTCAGGGCATCCTTGCCTGCAGCGTATGAGATAGACAACGTTGGCTGAGTGACATGAGTACCTGCCACGTACATGGTGGGAGGTGTCCCCATGCATAATGGTGGTGTCCATGCCCACAATTTGTACTTGCAGGTTACATTGTACTTTGTTCAAAAACTGCATGAATCCATGTAAGACTCTGTTAACTCACTTTTTAAATTAGAATCAGTCTAAACATTATGGCACAGACAGGGAATAGGGGGCTAACACCTTCAACATATTATCTGGCTGACACCAATTGTTACAGTTAACCTGAGAATGTAACTTTTAAAAAAAAGTTTTGTGATTTACAAATGAAAGAAGTGAAACCATCATAGTCATTCTAATAGATGAAAGACTCAACAAACAATCAAGGTATTTTTCAATGTATAATTTCAGTTACATCACACTGTAAACTTTTGCTATAAATTCTGTGTCTGACAATTGTGCCCTTCACAACCACCTGATGAAGGAGCGGCGCTCTGAAAGCTAGTGCTTCCAATTAAACCTGTTGGACTATAACCTGGTGTTGTGTGATTTTAAATTCTGTATACCCCAGTCCAACACCGGCATCTCCAAATCTTGTAAAGAAGACATAACGTGGCTACAAAAAGATATAGGTGGATTAATGAGTGGACAAAGATGGTACAAATGGAATATCATGTTGAAAAACATGAAGTTGTCCTTTTCAGCAGGAAGATAAGACAAGAATAATATTACTTAAATGATAAGAAATTACAGAATTCTGAGATGCAGCTGGATCTGTGTGTCATAGTGCATGAACCACAAAAAGATAGTATGCAGGTACAGCAAGTCTTTAAGAGTGCTAATATAGTTTTAACATTTATTGTGAAGGTAATTGAATGTAAAAGTCAGATTAAAGAGGTTATGCTTTAGTTATAATGGACATTGGTGATTCTACATATACAGTATTGGTCACCTTATCCAAGGAAGTATAGAAATATATTGGAAGCAGTTCAGAGAACTTTTACCAGACTAATACTTGGAAAAAGTGGGTTGTCTTTTGAAGAAAGGTTGAATTTGTATCTACTAGATTTAGAGGAGAAAAAGATGGCTTGATTGAAACATAAGATCCTGAGAGGAAATGATAGGGTAGATGTGAAGAAGAAAGTACCTTTTGTTGGGGAATATAGAATTATTGGTCACAGTTTAACGATCAGGGACCACCCATTTAAAACAATGATGAGGTAATTCTTTACTCTTGTGGAGTTGTGAGTGTATGGAATTCTCTTCTTGAGAATGAGATAGAAGCAGAAACTTTGAAGATAGTTAAGGCAGAAGTATATAGTTCTTGTTAAGCAGGGGGATGAAAAGTCATCAGAGGTAGGTAGGAATGTCAATTAGAGATTATAATTAGATCAACTGTGATCTCATAGAATGGCAGAGAAGGAGTGAGGTGATGAATGGCATATTCATGCAGCTAACTCATGTTTTTGTACAACACATCCCTTCTAACAATCTATTTTTTAATTATTCATGGGATGTGAGCTGGCTAAGCCAATTCTTTATTGCCTATCCTTGAAAACAATTTCTCCCCAAAGTATGTAGCAGACTTAATAGTATCATAATGAAGATTGAAATGGCATTGTGAGCACCATACAAATGATGAGTGATTATACAATTGAGATAGCGTAGCTTTCATAAATAATTGGAATTCATTCATGAATAGTGATTAATTCTTCTTGCTTCTTCTGTAGCATCACTGCATTGAAGTTCTGTATCTTTCCAAATGGAAGAATTAAAATTTGTCAATATTTCATGAGGTCAACTAATAACATGAACAACACCATCAATGTATTAATTCCATCATTGAGTGTTTATTTATATCCAACTCTTAAAATACATATTATAATTCCAGTAAGGACTTAGTGATCAAATCTATTGTCAGAAGACTTCTATGTAGAATGTCTTTAATCCTGGAGATTTAAAAATACTGTTTATAGTATTGAAGGTCCTTGGAACAAGGATGTTGGTTGCTCAGGGCAAGTATCTAGACATCAAGTCTTTTAACATAGGGAGACTGTGGCTTTGCAGCTGCCACAAAGTTCTGGCTGACCAGAAAACTCTCCCATTGGGTATCAGGTGGTTTTGCAACCTGTTTTGCTGCAACATGACACAGATTACTTTGTCATAAGACCAAAAGATGCAGTAGCAGAATTAGGTAATTCAGTCCATCAAGTCTGTTCTGCCACTTGCTCAAGGCTGAAAGGTTTCTCAACCACATTATCCTGCTTCCATCTCATAACTCTTGATCCCCTTACCAACCAAGTCAATGATTTGGCCTTCGCTGTCTTCTGTGGGAATGAAGAAATGCTTTTTCATCTCAGTTCCAAAGGGTTGTAACTCTGAGGTTGTTCCCTTGGGTCCCAGTCTCTCCTACTAGTAGAAACAACTTCTACATTCCCACTCCATCCAGGCCTCTCATGTATTTTGTACATTTCAATGAGATTCCATCTCAGTACAGACCCATTGTCCTCAACTGCTCCTCATTTGACAAGCCCTTCGTCCTTGAAATTGTTCTTGGAAGCCTCTCTTGGACTCCTTACAAGGCCAGCATATCCTTCCTTGAATGTGCGGTGGCTCAGTGGTGAGCTCTACTGCCTCACAGCAACAGGGACCCAGGTTTGATTCCAGCCTCGGGCAACTGTCTGTGTGGAGTTTGCACATTCTCCCCATGTCTGCGTGGGTTTCCTCCGGATGCTCCGGTTTCCTCCCACAGTCCAAAGGTGTGCAGCCCAGGTGAATTGGCTGTGCTAAATTACCCGTAGTGTGAGGTGCATTAGTCAGAGGGAAATGGGTCTGGGTGGGTTACTCTTCGGAGGGTCGGTGTGGACTGGTTGGGCTGAAGGGCCTGTTTCCACACTGTAGGGAATCTAATCTGATCTAAAAAAAAATGAAATCCTTTCGATTGGAGTTTCTGGCCTGGAGGTAGAAGCCTTATCTCTGTGACTCCTTTTTATTCAGGACATTGCAAATCAAGAATTGGCTCTTTCACATGTTTTCTTAACTTTGGATTCCATCAATTTGTAAACACTTCAATCTTTTTCACAACCTGGCCTACCAATCAATATCACTTTGTCTAATGTGATGTGGAAAAATCTGTTTTGGCAAATAGATAATATAGTAGACGTTGTGGAAAGCATAATTCAGTACAATTTCTTCCAGTTTATTTTTGTTTAGGAAGATTTATTTTGATTTTTCAAACATACAAGGCAAATTATACAGATTCTTTTTTGTTGCAGTGAAGTAGTTCTGCTTCTCGAGTCCAGAATTTCGGCATAACTTAGATAAGCTGGAGTAATACCAGGTTTAAAAAAAGCACACTACGTTTTGATAGAATCGCTTGCTGGCAATTGATGCACTCCACAGCAACCAGGTGGCTAAAGAAATGAGCAAGGAAATGTATCTAAATCTACAGTAACAAAATTACTATCATTTACAGAAATACTCCCAACTTTACCGTAGAATGGAAAAGACTCTCCTCTGAAACTTTGGAGGCCTTGGAGTCCTATTTTGAACTCTCTCTTAATGTTATTTATGAATGCTATGTGTTCAACAATAGACCTCAAGAAGAGAGCAACATATTGATTGATATATGATGGTACTTTGATGTCTTGCTGAATCTAGTGGGTTTGTTAACAGAAGGATGATCTCCTCAGAGATAGGATTGTCTTAGAAACAAAAAACTCACCCGTGTAAACATGTCTGCCAAGGGACAAGAAACTTGCTGCCAACAAAAGTTGTTAGCATGCACAGACGTTCTGAGGTGGGTTTTTTTTACCAGCTGAAGTCTATTGTTATGAGAATTGACAATGTTAAGTAGCACTTTAGGTCTTCCAGATTTTCCTAGTACAGGTCAATGAAGACAAGGAGGTGGAATTTACAGAAGGGTCAAGAGAAAAATCAGAGCAAGAATAACAGATGCAAATATTGTTAAAGATGAGAGGAAGCATGTGGGAAATCAATACTCTATCTGGAAGCAGCTGAGGCAGGGTAAAGCTAATGTGATTGGGGAGATATGCATGCTGCAGTCTGGGCAAGTCATGCCTGGGACTGTCTGTCTGGTTATGCCTGTCGAAGAAGAGGGTCCCAGAACCTAAGGGAGGAGGTGCAAGTGCAGTTGTGAAGGGAGCAACAGGATTTGTAAAAGGCCAATAAAGTGAAGCATTCCTGGGAAGGGGGTAATGCAGGAGGGTGTGCCATTCATGGTCAGGAATACCCTGGCTTCAGAATGTATGGGGAAGCAGTGGCGGGGGCAGTTCTTCTATGGTCACCTCATATTCCAGGGGCTGGGTGGAAAGGTGGGCAGGTGTGGGTGCCCATAGCTGTGCTCTGTTGGCATTGGGGTTTAAGGCGGTGGGTTGCTAAGAGAGGGATGTGAATGTCTGGGGGAGGGGGTCACCAGTACATTCATGCTGAAGCTGGAAGCGTGGAGGAACTGGGGGGTAGAGAAACTGGTGGAAGAACGTTTACTGTCAGCTTCTACTGTGCTAAATTGGGAAGAAAGTGGCTGCAATCACACGTCGAGTTGGCAGGTAAGTGACTGGACCTGTGAGGGATGGTGGCTGTAACAGACATTGATCATGGAGCAGGTATTGTTCACAGGTCCACAGAGACAACAGTGCACACTTGCATGTAGGCAGCCGACTCACTCGCAATCCAATGCACTGACCCCTCTACATTTTGTCCCTCCCTGGCACAGCCACTGGTGAACAATTCTTTGGTATCTACACCTTTGCGCACACAGAGAGTCAAGTGTTAACAATGTTGAAAGAGGAGGGACAAGGTGTCATCTGACACTTTGCCATGGATATGCATTGAACCCCCCCCCCCTCTCCCTTGCTTCCAAATGGTGCTATATGCTCTCAATGCAGATAAGGGAGCTCAGGGACAAATGTAATGGCTGCAGGAGTGTGGCAAGGATGATTAATAATAAATAGCCAATGGAGAGGGACTGTGTGTTACAAATGAAGAACTGGCCGCCCTCCATGTGGCATAAACTTGGTGCATGAAAGTGGAGGAACTGTAAACCATTTTGGCAGATCGGAGACAAATGACCAGGGTCACAGAGAAACCAATGTCATTCCAGGATCTTTGTATTACATTAATGCATTTATCAAATGGATCAGAGCAATCAAGTGAACCTAACAGATCCATTAGTCTTTCCTTGTGGTCTCTTTATATGTCTGACTTTCTTTTCTTCATCGTCTTCATAATGTTGTGTGACTAATAGATGAGGGTGTTGGAAGTAAATCACTGGGCATTCAGATCTGGGAAACTGCCAAGTGATGTGACTAAAACTCAGCTTCATTGTGCTACACTCTCTAATAGTGCCTTTTCACGTGACATTTTGAACCATGACCCTCTGTCCAGGTTGGCTTCAAGATGTTGGAGCATTCTAATGGAGAGGTAATACAACCTGCTGTGGACTCTTCCCACAATTCCACAGTTCTGACAAAAAGGTTATCATAGTAACAAGAAAGGCCATGACATTTCCACACATTGTCACTGGTGTCCCAGTTGGTTGGTCATGTATTATACAATAGCTTCATTTTCGATTTCAGAGGACAAAAGCACACATGCTGGTCTGCTTCCTGCACTCTCCACCAGCCCGATACTCTCTCACTGGGGCAGTGAGGGTCGGGAATCAGAGACAGAGCGTGGAAACTCTAATCTGGTGAGCACCTCACTGTGACAGCTGTTTGAGTTAGCTGTCGCTCGGGTACTGCTGGGGATACCTACTCCAGCCCAATCAGGAAGTGACCCTGTAGTTTCAATCATTAGGGACATAATCCAAATGTATAGCGAGGTGCAGCAGTGGCAGTAGCAGACAGGCATATGGGATGTAATGGCCCACTTGCCAGGCCACTGCCACTTCAGAACCTATCTTTTGTCTTCCACTATCTTACATCATCACCCAATGTGACTGAGACTTTGCAGATTGTGCTTGGACAGTAGGCATATTTCATCATTTTTAAATGAGATCGTCTTAGTCCCATTCTAATTTATAAGATTATGATGTAAAAATGGATGAATATCCCATTCTGTTTCATTCCTGATGGTGAAATAGTTCCATCAAAATGTCACAGTAAAGTACAAAGAATGTTTTGTATATTTCCAGGTTGTTCACTATAAATATTAAATTCTGTCACATTAAGTTATGCTTATGGGTTTTGGCTGGCAAAGTGCCATTGTAGAATGCAGTTGCAAGATAAAGGGTCAGCCTCCCTGAATGCATTTTCTTAAATGTAGTCTCCATGGAATTTAATTTACTTGAAACACATCTCAGCCTGATTGATTCCAACAGTTGTGCTTGCCAGAATATCAATGAGATTACCAGTCTGAGCCATCGTAAATGATTACTGTGTCGATAACAATTCTCCTCATGAAAGTTATCTGAAACATAGTTGGTTTCCACATTATAAATTGTGAACCTCTCACCCTAAAGCAGTAGCTTAGAAAGTTGTATCCACCATCATTATGGCTGGGATATCCTGAGTGTCAGGGAGTTGTCGGAGCAATGCAGACTGAAGCTGGGAGTCTGCTTGCATCACCCTGTCTCCCTGAGAGGAAGGGGCATCTCAACTGAGGTCAAAGTCCCTCTCCCCATCTCACCTTGCTATTTATGCTGAGCACCCATGACTGAAGATAACTCATCCAGATTCAAGAATAGATTTGGCAGTTACTGAGCATTCTCTTGGAACAGTTCTCCAAGGCAGCTGCCACCCTTACCATGGAAACAGCTCACATGCTGGAGCTACCACTGTAAAAGGAAAACAAGTGGACTCCTCCCTTTGCCGCAGGTAACCAAAGGCTTCCAGCATTCCTATCTGCTGTCCCCCTGCCCATTTCTGCTTGTTGACCATCTCAGTTGTGAATATGTACATCTTCTGCATAGGACTGAGCAGATATCAGGTCTCCAATGGTCCTTTGAATATTGGAGTCCTCAGGTGTTTCCTTCTGCATTGCTGTGGACATATGTCAGTGATATACTCCTCTGATTGTGTCCCTGATAATACTCTAGTGAGAGTACCCACTGAGGTGGCTGTCTCTGAGCTGGTGGAGGATGTGGGTGACCTCCTTGCCATTGCAGTTTTCATGGGCTCCATCTTCAAAGGTGCTGGTGCTAGGCAGCCTCAGTGGTCTCTTACATTGAGCTGCTTGTTGACTGCATAAACCAATGGAAAAGAAGAGAGAAATAATTGAAGAAAGAAAAACCATGATGGAGAGTGGCTGCACTGTGGAGAAAAGCAGACTGCCATGTTAGTCAGTGGCTTCTGCTGTGCTGATCTCTCCATTGGTGCAGGACCCGCCTTGATTCTCACCCACCAGCTGGACTGCAAGAAGTGAGGATGCAGAGAAGGGAACCTTCCCACTAATCTGGGCCCTCTTCTTTTCATTGTGCACCAGCTGGTCCAGAAATGAGAGAAAGTGATGTATTGAGTGTGATGGAGAGTATGTTCATGAGCACGTACCCAGCTCGCCTCACCTTGATAGGTGGTAAATCCTCCGAAGGAAAGCACAGTACCCGTGAAGTGTAAGAAGCCTGGCAGCATAAGGGGGGTGTGAACTGTTCAGGGCACATCATGCATGTGCTGGTCAGGTTGGCATGCTTATGTAACATGGCAGCAGAGTGGCAGAGTTAGTCTGAGTGAAGGCTTTCTGAGAGTGCAGCTGCAGGGAAAGGGTGGTGGTACTTACCCTCTTCTTGCACTGGGTGATGCTTCTTTTGTTCCTGTTTGAAGTATGGACCTCCTGAGTGACTTTTTGTTTAGATTAGAGTGGTGCTGGAAAAGCACAGCAGGTCAGGCAGCATCCGAGGAGCAGGAAAATCGACGGTTCGGGCAAAAGCCCTTCATCAGGAAGCCTCCAGGGTGGAGAGATAATGGGAGGTGTGGGGCTGGGGAGAAGGTAGCAAAGAGTACAAAAGTCCTGAGCGACTTTGACCAAGGCTGCATTGGGTGTGATGGGAGGGTGACTGTTGTCCTTCGTTGGAGAATAAGACCTTTTTACTCCAGACTGCCTGAGCCAGTAGAGTGTGCAGTGAGGAATCTGGTGGTGGTGAGTCACCTTCAAGTGCCTGGCAGACATCTTTATGGAGTGAGGACAATATTTTCTCTAAGTTGTTTTTGGTGCATAGTCCTTCAAAGGTCCAAGAGTGGCATTGAGTTTTGAAATTGGAAATCAATGCATTGGTGTAGCAATCAGCATGCACAGAACCTCAAGGGAACCTGACAGCAGCTGTGCAACCTGGAGTGAATGTTAGGGTGGGTGATGAGGTGATAATGTGGTGGGGGGAGGTGTGGAGAGATGGAAATCCACCTTCAGACTTAGATCAAGTGAAGTGGTGCCTGAGGGGGCTTTAAACATGACAGCAAAACCTTTAACCTCAGAAGGCACTGACAGGGGTGAATACTTCCAACCATCAGCCCCACATCTGATTACCTCCCCAGCAAATTCGCTTGCATGCAAAATGAGCTCAGAAGCTGATGACCGCTGCAGAAAACTTGCCACAGGCTGCGTTGGAAATGAGCCAAAGCTCACACCTCTAAAGCCCCTCCTTCCTTTGGCCATGTGTTTTTCTCCTTACTTGCCCATCTCATTCTTTCCATAGGGATTTGTGGCTGTCTCATATCAATCAGCCATTCCATTATGTCTTCCCATTCAATAATGTAATTACCAGATGATGGGTACTCAAGGTTGGCCTCTCCTTTCCCAACCTGCCCTTGAAACCTCATGTCACTAAATTTCTAATCTCTGGTTCACTGTAGATCTCTTATTCATTTATTTGGATAATTGGACATGAAGCTCCTTCTTATCAGCCCAAGAATATCTACATGAAGGCTTATGCCTGAAAGAAGCTATCTGACCGAGATAATGGCCTCCTGAAGAATAATAGACAAGTGATCATTCTGTGCCTGTTTTTATCTTTGGCAGGGACTGGAGAGTTCCTTGAACTTGGGAGAAAATCAGAGAGAGAGATATAGAAAGTAACTAATCGTTAAAAATAAGAGCTACCATTTTTATTATTTCTAGAATTCTTTAATATTCTCAGAACTAGTATTTCTTGTTTCACTGTTTTTAGAACTAACATTTCGTTACATACTGCACACAATCCTCAGGGTTGTCTTGAGAATAATAGGACAGTGAGGGACACGCTAGGCTATGAAGTTCTATATTGCGCTTGGAAGCAGTATGTACTGATTTAACATTCATCCCTGACTTTCTGCTTTACTTTTACCAAACTATTGTTTGAGTGTACAACATATTTCCGACAGTATTTTCTGTCCCTTTTTGTTCCTTTCTCCTCACCAAAATTCATTCTACATATAATTTTCAAGCTAAGATTGCTTCTTGCTACTGTTGTTTTTCCTTTCCTTAATTATCAGGTATACTCACATCAACACCTTCTTTACTACTTTGCCTCTCAGCCTGACTCATGGTCACACCCTCCTGTCGCTGACCACTGTGAGTGAAATTGCCCCAATAACTCTCTTTCTCCTTGGTGCCTCGCAAATCCACACCTCAGACTAAAGTACAGCAACACGATAAGATGCAAATGCTTTGTGTAGGTGTTTTCAGGAATGATGATGATCTCAATAAACTCCCACATTCTACAGTTACAGCACATCATTTGTACATTATTACATAGATGGCAGTGTGTTAGCAGTGAGCTGTGAGTTTGAGGCTTGAATCAATGCTAAGGGAAGATGAAGTGAAACAAATGAAGGTTAGGTATGAGTCCCAATTGTTGCAGAATGTTGGCATGTGAGTTATGAGGGTGTGATGAGTTGAAGACTGAGGTGCCTGGTAAAAATGGTAGAATGTAGCATTTGGCCAGCAGGGGGTCATCGTACACATTGGGACCAACGACATAGGAAGGGAAAAGGTTGAGATTTGGAAGGGAGATTACAGAGTTAGGCAGGAATTTAAAAAGGAGGTCCTCAAGAGTAGTAATATCTGGATTACCTTCGGTGCTACTAGCTAGTGAGGGCAGGATAGAGCAGATGAATGCATGGCTGAGGAGCTAGTGTTCTGGAGAAGGATTTACATTTATGTATCATTGGAAGCTCTTTTGGGGGAGAAGTGACTTGTATAAGAAGGATGGATTGCACCTGAATTGGAAGGGCACTAATATACTGGCAGGGAGATTTGCAAGAGTTGCTCGGGAGGATTTAAACTAGTAAGGAGGGGTTTGGGATCCATGGTTGAGAACAGAAGAGGGTCGAACAGTCAGGGCAGGCAGGGACAAAGCAGAGAACAAAGTAGGACTGATAAATTAAACTGCATTTATGTCAATGCAAGGGGCCTAACAAGGAAGGCAGATGAACCCAGGGCATGGTTTGGAACATGGGGCTGGGATATCATAGCAATTACAGAAACATGGCTCAGGGATGGGCAGGACTGGTAGCTTAATGTTCCAAGATACAAATGCCACAGGAAGGATAGAAAGGGAGACAAGAGAGGAGGGGCATTTTTGACAAGTGATAGCATTACAGCTGTGCTGATTAGATTTTAGATTAGATTACATTACAGTGTGGAAACAGGCCCTTCGGCCCAACAAGTCCACACCGACCCGCCGAAGCACAACCCACCCATACCCCTACATTTACCCCTAGCTCCCGGCAATTTAGCATGGCCAATTCACCTGACCTACACATCTTTGGACTGTGGGAGGAAACCGGAGCACCCGGAGGAAACCCACGCAGACACGGGGAGAACGTAACAAATTTGTAAGGAGATCTCAGTTATCCGTAAGAATAATAGGGATGTTCTGGTATGGAAATTTTTACTTTCCAAACATTGACTGGGACTACCATTGTGTTAATGGTTTAGATGGAGAAGAAGTTGTTAAGTGCGTACAAGAAAGTTTTCTGATTCAGTATGTGGATTTACCTGCTCGAGAAGGTGCAAAACGTGACCTACCCTTGGAAATAAGGCAGGGCAGGTGACTGAGGTGTCAGTGGGGGAGCAGTTTGGGGCCAGCGACCATAATTCTATTCGTTTTAAAATTGTGATGGAAAAGGATAGACCAGATCTAAAAGTTGAAGTTCTAAATTGGAGAAAGGCCAATTTTGACGGTATTAGGCAAGAACTTTCAAAAGCTGATTGGGGGCAGATATTCGCAGGTAAAGGGACGGGTGGAAAATGGGAAGCCTTCAGAAATGAGATAATGAGAGTCCAGAGGAAGTATGTTCTTGTCAGGGTGAAAGGGAAGGATGGTAGGTGTAGGGAATGCTGGATGACGAAAGAAATTGAGGGTTTGGTTAAGAGAAAAAGAAGGAAGCGTATGTCAGGTATAGACAGATCAAGGGAATCCTTAGAAGAATATAAAGCAAGTAGGAGTATACTAAACAGGGAAATGAGGAGGGTAAAAAGGGGACATGAGATAGCTTTGGCAAATAGAGTTAAGGAGAATCCAAAGGGTTTTTACAAATACATTAAGGACAAAAAGGTAACTAGGGGGAGAATAGGGCCCCTCAAAGTTCAGCAAGACAGCCTTTGTGTTGAGCCACAGGAGATGGGCGAGATACTAAGTGAGGTCTTTGCATCAGTGTTTACTGTGGAAAAGGATATGGAAGATATAGACTGGAGGGAAATAGATGGTTACATCTTAAAAGATGTTCATGTTACAGAAGGGAAAGTGCTGGATGTCTTGAAACACATAAAGGCAGATAAATCCCCAGGACCTGATGAGGTGTACCCTAGAACTCTGTGAGAAGCTAGAGAAGTGATTGCTGGGCCTCTTGTTGAGATATTTGTATCATCGATAGTCACAGGTGAGGTGCCAATAGACTGGAGATTGGCTAATGTGGTCTCACTGTTTAAGAAAGATGGTAAGAACAAGCTAGGGAACTATAGACCAGTGAGCTTGACATCAGTGGTTGGCAAGTTGTTGGAGGGAATCCTGAGGGACAGGATGTACATATATTTTGAAAGGCAAGGGCTGATTCGGGATAGTCAACATGGCTTTGTGCGTGGGAAATCATGTCTCACAAACTTGTTTGAGTTTTTTGAAGAAGTAACAAAGAGGATTGATGAGGGCAGAGCGGTAGTTGTGATCTATATGGACTTCAGTAAGGCGTTCGACAAGCTTCCCCATGGGAAACTGATTAGCAAGGTTAGATCTCCTGGAATCCAGGGAGAACTAGCCATTTGGATAGAGAACTGGCTCAAAGGTAGAAGACAGAGGGTGGTGGTGGAGGGTTATTTTTCAGACTGGAGGCCTGTGACCAGTGGAGTGCCAGAAGGATCGGTGCTGGGTCCACTATGGGTCCACTACTTCTTGCCATTTATATAAATGATTTGCATATGAGTATAAAAAGTATACAGTGGTAAGTAATTTTACAGATGACACCAAAATTGGAGCTGTAGTGGACAGTGAAGAAAGTTACCTCTAATTGCAATAGCATCTTGATCAGATGGGCCAATGGGCTGAGAAGTGGCACTTGGAGTTTAATTTAGATAAAACTGTGGGGCTGCATTTTGGGAAAGCAAACCTTAGCAGGATTTATACACTTAATGGTAAAGTCCTGGCGAGTGTTGCTGAACAAAGAAACCTTGGAGTACAGGTTCATGGCTCCTTGAAAGTGGAGTCACAGGTAAATGGGATAGTGAAGAAGGTGTTTGGTATGCTTTCCTTTATTGGTCAGAGTATTGAGTACAGGAGCTGGGAGGTCATGTTGCGGCTGTACAGGACATTGGTTAGAATATTGCATGCAATTCTGGTCTCTTTTTTTATCGGAAAGATGTTGTGAACATGAAAGGGTTCAGAAAATATTTACAAGGATGTTGCCAGGGTTGGAGGATTTGAGCTTTATGGAGAGGTTGAATAGGCTGGGGCTGTTTCCCCTGGAGGGTCGGAGGCTGAGGGGTCACCTTATAGAGGTTTATAAAATCATGAGGGACATGGATAGGATTTGCAACATTTAAAAGGCATCTGGATGGGTATATGAACAGGAAGGGCTTGGAGGGATATGGACCGGGTGCTGGCAGGTGGGAGTAGATTGGATTGGGATATCTTGTCGGCATGGACGGGTTGGACCGATAGGTTTGTTTCTGTGCTGTACATCTCTATGACTCTATTTGAAGATCATAGAATCCCTACAGCTACTCAGCCCATTGAGTCCACATCGCCCCTCCAAAAGCATCCCACCCATACTCACCCCTCTACCAAATCCTGTAACCCTGCATTTCCCATGGTTAATCGATCTCGCCTGCACAACCCCTGGACACTGCAGGGCAATTTAGCACTGCAAATCCAACAACCCGCTTGGACTGTGAGGAAGCACACCGATCCAAAAGAAATCCACGCAGACTTGGGGAGAATGTGAAAACTCCATGCAGGCAGTTGCCCAAGGCTGGAATCAAACCTGGATCCCTGGCGCTGTGAGGCAGCAGTGCTAATGACTGATCCACCATGCCATCCAGATTCACTGACCTTAAAAATTTGTTTGAGATCATTGAACTTCTTATGCCAAAGCTTTCAGTTTCACTTCTGTACTAGTATATCCCCCTGCCTTTTGACTAAAGTGTGGAGGACTTCCTGATACACTGCAGATACAGAATGTTTCATCTCCTTTGCATCTCCTCTACCAAGGTCCCCAATGCATCATCACAAGCCTGTCATCTCCCACGCTGTGCTATTTTTCACTGTTTTCCAGGTCAGATTCACTTCCTACATGACTGTCAGCACCTCAGGTTATCTTACTTTTAAAAAGTGCAAGCTAACTAAGTAGTGCTTGTATATTATGATTTGGAACTCTCCGCTGATGTGTGCACCAGTGAACAGCATGGTGAATGTTAACTGCTTGAAGGAACTATGTTAATTAATAAGCCACATAAAGAGGGCATTATGATTGCATTTCAAACAATGGGGTGTGGGTTAATCGCTTGTTATGATTTCTGTGCCTGTTTACATGGCTTTGTAATTCAGTACCCCTGATTTTTACGGATAGTTTTGGATGAAGAAAACCGCTTAATCCATTTGAGTTAAACCTTCCAGAACACCAATTTTGTTATTTTTCCAGTAATGTCAACCTGAGCAGGCTAAATAACCCTAGGTTTTGTCTTATTACCAATGGCAATCTAACAACCCCTCTGGGCTAAATTACAATGTCAGATTAGATTATGCATTTATATACTGATGTACAGTTTGAACCTTCAACTTTTAACCCCGAGGCAAGGGCATCGCCAATCAAGTCAAACTCGAACTTAATCACATTGTAGCTTGTTGAAAGGCAACAGAAGTTGTTTGCTCTCTGCTAATTATCAATGGTTTGAAAAAAAAGACTTAGCTAAAATGCTGATGCTTACAAGTGCTGCAGGGTTTCTGCTTGATGTTGATAAATCTGAAAATACTGCCCTTTTTGAAAACTGATTTAATATCAGTCTTATATTTCCATAGATATGCCTCTCACATTGATTAGCTTCCAAGAATGAACAACATCAAGAATTTAACCATTAACATGTCTCAGAAAAATCACTGATTTTTGAAACATTTTCTCAGAAACCTTGGCCAATACCCGTTAAATATGTAGACACCTCATTAGGAAGCTAATTGTTGGAAAATGGGATTAGAATAATTAGATTTTGACTCGATGGGCTGATGGTCCTTTTTCTGGGCATCTCTTTGACTATAATTTTCTGTAACATATCTACTTTATGCTCATGGACCAGTAATTTTAATGAAATAGTGCATTCAAACTATCTACAATAAAACCAAATTTGCCAATTTGATATGGCTCGTAAGTTTACTTGCAATTCTTAAAAAAATAAAAACATACCAAGAATCTCTATATCTGTACACTGTTGGTATAGCTTGTTTAAAAGGCTCAAAATAACCATTTCCAAAGCAAGGCTATGTTATTAAATATGGATTCCAAAGAAGCCAATGAATTGTCTAAACTGGATCAGAAAGAGAGGTTAGAAAATAATCAGGATAAGAGACCCTCGGTCCAGTCACTCTCAATCTATTTAGACCAGAAGTTGCAGAGTTCACTGTCAAGTTGACATATATGTGGGGTTCACAATGTGGGATGGATAAGTTTTACAACCTGCCTGAGAGGATGTTGCTATTTTTATATAAACATATCCCTTCTATGATCCAGCAGGAAAACTGCTGCTAAGTTTCCACTGAGTATTCAGCCGAAACAGCTATGAGCAGGAATTTACTCCTGGCCAAGTAATGAGCTTTCTGATTCTACACCTTCCTGTTTGAAGGGAGGGGTCCTGCATTATGATTTTAACATCTAACATGTTGATTTTTTTTGTATGAACTTTGTTGGTCAAACAAGGGGTTGGTATTTCTTGTACATTGTACATCAAAATATTATGTTGGAATTTGAAGCTCTCATTCTCTAGCCTAGTTACAATACCATTGAAATTCTATGTATGCCATGTCCTATTGTGCTACCAATATAAAGATTGCAACAAAATAAGATATGAACATTTTTGTGACATACAGACAGTGCTATTTTTAGTCAATAAAATGCAAATGATATTCTCTATGTACTTTTTTTATATCAATCTTTAATTTACTAATTTATTTTATCTATTTATCTTTAATGTCTCTAAAATAGGTATCTTATCGTATGGTAATTTTTAAAACTTTTGAGTTTAAAAACTCGCCAACTTTCTGTGAAATAAATAAGACTGAGGTAGATTTTGTGATGTAGTTTCAGAAACTCAAACATTGCTCTGATTTGAGAACTGAGCAAAGTTGGTGATTCAGGAGAAGTTGTTGTAGCAGGTCTAAATAACCTTCTTGCGCACTGTGCCCTTTGGGATTAAAGAGGAAAGAGGTTTGCAGTCAGAGTTATAACTCAACTTCTGTAATACAAAGGCTAAAAATATGCTGGACTTCAGCATGAATATTTTCTGGACATTCTTGCAATAAAAGACAGAAGACTGTGGACGCCATATCATTGAATATATTTAAGACAAAGATAGATTCTTGATTGTCAAAGGGATCAAAGATTACAGGGAGAAAGTGGGAGAAACTTATCAGCCATGATTGAACAATATAGCAGACTCGCTAGGCTGAATGGCCTAATTTCTGCTCCAATGTCTTATTGTCTAAAACAAATGATGAAAATACTCAGTAAATCTAATGAACAATCTTTGAATTGAAAAGTAAACTCTAGACTGCTGGGAATAAACAGATATCTCAGTCTTTATTTCAGATTTCCAGCTTTGACAGGATTTTTTTTATCTAAAGATGGTTCAAATTAGGAGAGTTTTGGGTTTCCTATCAATTCCTAGGAATTGAAAAACATATAAAATGATAGAAAAAATGCTCTGGGTAGCTTTTTCAATTCTTTCAATGGTTATTAGCATTGCTACCAAAGTCAACCTTTTGTTATTCATGTCTGGTTTCCCTTAACAAGGTGGCAGTGAGCTGTGTTCTTGAACCACTGTGGAACATCTGATGCAAGTATATGCACAGTGCTGTTAGGAAGGGAGATCCAGGATTTTGACCCAGAGACAATGCAGGAATGGTGATGTGGTCAAAAAACAAAGAAGAATACAGCTTGGGTCCTCCAAGCCTGCGCCGACACATTTTGCCCTTCCTTATTAAAACTGTTTTCAGTTACAAGATCCGAATCTCTATTCCCTTCCTATTCATGTATTCACCCAGGTGCTTCTCGAATGCTGCTGTTTTTTCTGCTTCCATCACCTCCTCTAGCAGCACATTCCGCGCACTCACTGCCCTTTGTGTGAAAAACATGCCTTGCACATCTCTTTTAAAACTTCCCCCCTCACACCTTCAACCGGTGTCCCCTACTAATTGACCTCTCCACCCTGAGAAAAGACTCATACTTTCTATTCTATTCATGCCAATCACAACCTTTTAAACTTCTCCCAGGTTGCCCCTCAACCTTCTGTGTTCCAGTGAAAATAAACCCAGTCTATCCAACCTTTCTTGGAAGTTTTTAGATTAGATTAGATTCCCTACAATGTCGAAACAGGCCCTTCAGCCCAACCAGTCCATACCGACCCTCCGAAGAGTAACCCACCCAGACCCATTTCCCTCTGACGAATGCACCTAACACTATGGGCAATTTAGCAAGGCCAATTCACCTAACCTGCACATCTTTGGACTGTAGGAGGAAACCGGAGTACCCGGAGGAACCCCACACAGACACGGGGAGAATGTGCAAACTCCACACAGACAGTCGCCCAAGGCAGGAGTTGAACCTGGGACCCTGGTGCTGTGAGGCAGAGTGCTAAACACTGAGCCACCATGCCACCTTTTCTTCATAGCTAAAATCCCTCAAACCAGGTAGCAAGGTTTTCCATACCCTTTCCAAAGCATCCACATCCTTCTGGCAGTGTGGTGACCAGAACTGTTTGTAATTTTCCAAGTGTGGCCTAACTAAAGTTCTATATAGCCGCAACATAACTTGCCTATCCTTATACTCAATGTCCCTTCCAATGAAGGCAAGCATGCCATAGGCCTTTTTGGACTACCTTATCTACCTGCCCTGCCACCTTCAGTGATCTGTGGACCTGCAAACCCAGATCCCTCTGCATATTCAATACTCCTAAGGGTTCTGCCATTCACTGTATAATTTTCACTTGTACTTGACCCTCCAAAATGCATCACCTCACATTTGTCGGGATTAAAGTCCCTCTGCCATTTTCTTCCCATGGCTCCAATTGATCTATGTCTTATGGTATCCTTTGTCAATCCTCCTCACAATCGCAACTCCTCCAATCTTTGTATTGTCTGCAAATGTACTAATTAGACTAGCTACGTTTTCCTCCAAATCATTTGTGTCGATCACAAGCAGCAGAGGTCCCAGCATGATCCCTGTAGAACACCACTAGTCACAACTCTCTATTCCGAAAGGTATCCCTCCACCGCTACCCTCTATCTCCTATGACTAAGATGTGAAGGTGCCGCTGTTGGAGTGGGGTGGACATAGTTAAAAATCACACAACACCCGGTTATAGTCCAACAGGTTTATTTGGAAGTACAAGCTTTAGGAGCATTGCTCCTTTGTCAGGTAGTTAGTGGGGCAGGATCATAGGACACAGAATTTATAGTAAAAGATCAAACTGAGCAGATAGGAGAAGTCCTGATTGAGTATTTTGCTTCAGTTTTCTCTAAGGAAAGGGATCTTGTTGTGAATGAGAACTTTGAGGAGTTGGGATATAGGCTTGACCAGATCAAGATTGAGGAAGTTGATGTGCTGGAAATTTTGGAAAACATTAAGATTGATAAGTCCCCAGGGCCAGACCAGATTTATCCTAGGCTGCTCCAGGAAGCAAGAAAGGAGGTTGCTAAGCCGCTGGCGAAGATCTTTGCCTCCTCACTCTCCATGGGAATCGTACCGGAGGATTGGAAGGAGGTGAATGTTGTTTCTCTTTTCAAGATGGGTAATAGGGGAATCGCTGGTAATTACAGACCAGTCAGTCTTACATCTGTGGTCAGCAAAGTTTTGGAAAGAATTCTGAGGGATAGGATCTATGACTATTTGGCAAAGCACACTGTGATTAAAGGCAGTCAGCATGGCTTTGTGAGGGGCAGGTCATGCCTCACAAATCTTATTGAGTTCTTCGAGGAGCTGATAAGACAGGTGATGAAGGTCAAGCAGTGGATGTGGTGTACTTCAGCAAGACATTTGATAAGGTTCTCCATGGTAGGCTCATTCATAAAGTCAGGAAGTATGGGATACAGGGAGATTTGGCTATCTGGATTCAGAATTGGCTTGCTGACAGAAGGCAGAGCGTAATTGTAGATGGAAGTATTCTGCCTGGAGGTCAGTGTTGAGTCGCGTCCCACAGGGCTCTGTTCTTGGGCCTCTGCTCTTTGTAGTTTTTATAAATGACTTGGATGAGGAGGGTGAGGGGTGGGTTAGTAAATTTGCAGATGATACAAAGGTTGGAGGTGTCGTCGATAATATCGAGAGCTATTGCAGGCTGCAGCGTGACTTAGACAGGATGCAGAGCTGGGCTGAGAAATGGCAGATGGAGTTCAATCTGGATAAATGTGAAGTGATGCATTTTGGAAGGTCGAACTCAAATGCTGAATATAAGATTAAAGACAGGATTCTTGGCAGTGTGGAGGAACAAAGAGATCTGGATGGGCAAGTACATAGATCCCTCAAAATTTGCAACCAAGTGGATAGGGTTGTTTAGAAAGCATATGGTGTTTTGGCTTTCATTAACAGGGGGATCGAGTTTAAGAGTTGTGAGGTTTTGCTACAGCTCTACAAGTACCTGGTGAGACCACACTTGGAATATTGTGTCCAGTTCTGGTCGTCCTACTATAGGAAAGATACAGAGGCTTTGGAGAGGGTGCAAAGAAAGTTTACCAGGATGCTATCTGGATTGGAGGGCTTGCCGTATGAAGAAAGGTTGAGTAAGCTTGGACTTGTCTCTGTGGAGAGAAGGAGGAAGAGAGGAGACCTGATCGAAGTATACAAGATAATAAGAGGAATAGATAGAGTCAGTAGCTAGAGACTCTTTCTCAGGGCAAGATTGACAGGTACGAGGGGTCATAGTTTTAAGATATTAGGGGAAAGGTATAAAGGAGATGTCAGAGGTAGGTTCTTTATGCAGAGAGTTGTGAATGCATAGGATGCTTTGCCAGTGGTGGTGGTGGAAGCAGAGTCATTAGGGACATTTAAGCGACTGCTGGACATGCACATGGATAGCAGTGAGTTGAGAGGTGCTTAGGTTAAGTTATTATATTTTACATTAGGATTAAACCTCGGCACAACATCGTGGGCCAAAGGGCCTGTTTTGTGGTGTACTTTTCTATGTTCTATGTCATACAACTGACGTGATGTATTGGACAAACCTAGATTCACTTAGAATGGGTTGCTGGTTTTGATTGATTAATATGTAAATCCCAGAACTTCTTTCAAGTCACATTCCAGAGATAACTTAAGGTTTTAGAAAAAACGGGTGACATCTCAGCCCAAACAATGCATTAAAGGTGTGAGGTTAGAGTCTGTCTGTATTCCAACCTTGAGTCAGACTGGTTCTATTTCCAAAGTAGGAATTTATAAAATGTCACATGGATTGACTGCCTACAAAGTCTGTATCGGCAGATCTAATCTGGCACCTTTAATGCATTGTCTGAGCTGAGATGTCACTTTATTTTTATAAAATCTTAAGTTATCATGGCGATGTGGCTTGAAAGAAGTTCTGAGATTTACACATTAATGAGTCGAAACCTGCAACCCCATTCTAAGTCTTAA
The DNA here is from genome assembly GCF_004010195.1 of Chiloscyllium plagiosum. Lineage (NCBI taxonomy): Eukaryota > Metazoa > Chordata > Chondrichthyes > Orectolobiformes > Hemiscylliidae > Chiloscyllium > Chiloscyllium plagiosum. Next base: position 94,134,582 of record NC_057710.1, on the reverse strand, counting down.
AGACTTAACAGCAATCTAGATTTGTTCAATACATGACATCAGTTGTATGACACTTTGATCTTTTACTATAAATTCTGTGTCCTATGATCCTGCTCCACTAACTACCTGATGAAGGAGCAGAACTCAGAAAGCTAGTACTTCCAAATAAACCTGTTGAAGTGTGTTTTTTAATTTTGTCCTATAACTAAGCCAATTCTGTATCCAGTTTGCCAGTTTAGCCCTGATACCATGTGATTTTACCTTTTGTACCAGTCTGCCATGAGGGACCTTGTCAAAGGCTTTACTGAAGTCCATGTAGACAACATCAACCACCTTTCCCTCATCAATCGTCTTCATCACCTCCTCAAGAAAACTCGATTAATTTAATGAGGCACGATGTCCCTCACACAAAACCATACTGTTTACCACTAATCAGTGATAATCACTGTTTATCAGTAAGTGTGTATAGATCTTGTCCCTGAGAATCTTTTCCAATAATTTCCATACCACTAATGTGAGGCTCACAGCTTATGATTCTCTGGATTATCTCTGTTACCTTTTTTAAATAATGGGGCAACATTAACTATTCTCCAGTCCTCTGGGACCTCACCTGTGGCCAAAGAGGATACAAAGATGCCTGTCAATGCTCCAGCAATTTATTCTCTTGCCTCCTTCAATATTCTGGGATAGATCCCATCAAGATCCGGGGACTTATCCATCATAATACTTTTTAAGACGCACAACACCTCTTCCTTTTTAGTAGCAACTTGGTGTAGAAATTCGACACTCCCTTCCCTGAGATCATCCTCCACCAATTCCTTCTCTTTGATGAATACTAACACATAGTATTCTTTTAAGTCCTCACCTACCTCTTCTGGCTCAACACACAAATTCCCTCCTTTGTCCTTGAGTGGGTCAATCCGTTCCCTGGCTACTCTCTTGCTTTTTATGTATATATAAAAAGCCTTGGGATTCTCATTAATCCTGTTTATTAATGATTTGTTATGACCCCTTTTAGCCATCCTAATTCTCATTCATCTCCTGCCCTTGTCCTTCTAGGCAATAGTGGTTGCAAGTTTGGAAAATACTGTCAGAGGAGCCTTGGTGAGGAACTGCATGGTATCATTGGTAACTATTGTTGCTGTGCTATATCAATGGTAGAGCGAATGAATGATGATAAATGGAATGCTGAGCAAGCGACTTGTTTTATTGTGGATACTATTAAGCTTCTTGACTGTGGTTGGACTGTACCACCAGGCAATTGGGCTATAAGACATTGCACTCCTGACTTTTGTCTTACAGATTGTAGACAGCTTTGGAGACATGGGAGGTGAATTGCTTGCCACAGAATGTCCAGCCTCTGATTTTTGTAGCCATTGACATCTTGACACCAAGAACAGCTTTGTAAGAATCCTACTCATTGACTACAGTTCAGCCTTCAACACTATTATCCCCTTAAGACTGATTACTAAACTTAGTGATCTCAGACTAAACCCCACTCTCTGCAATTGGATCCTCAGTTTTCTGACTCACAGGCCACAGTCAGTGAAGACTGGGGACAATATTTCATCGTCACTAACACTCAACACTGGAGCCCCCAAGGGGTGTGTACTCAGCCCCCTACTGTACTCACTGTATACCCATGACTACGTTGCCAAATACCAGACTAATGCCATTTACAAGTTCACTGATGACACCAACATAGTCAGTCGAATCTCAGATGACGATGAAACAGACTACAGACGGGAGGTGGAAGACCTGGAAAATTGGTGCACTGAGAACAACCTAGCTCTCAATGCTAGCAAAACCAAAGAACTCATTATTGACTTTCAGTGGGATGCTTTTCGCAAAGTAGAGCGGCGGGAGCTGGGCGGAAGTTCAGACGGAGCGCAAAGCCGGTCGGGAAGGTAAGTGATTACTGTTAGAGTGGGTGTGTTCTAAACCACAGGTCCTACAAAGTAGGGTCTCCCTCCCTCCCTCCTCCTCTAACCTTAATTAAGAGTCCACAGACGTGCCACAAAAAGGGGGTCTAAGGAAGTTTAGATCGAAGAGTGAGGCTTCAGCTCAGGACTCTTTGACAAGGAGGTTGAGTGAAGTAATTACACCACAGTTGAAGAGGGTGAAGACATGACTGCCCAGCTGGTTCAGTGCGCTACGTGCTTGATGTGGGAGGTCAATGACTCTGGTGTGTCTGGCTCGTATATGTGTGGAAAGTGTGTGCACATTCAGGAATTGACCGAGCATATTGCAGCGCTGACGAAAGAACTCGAAGACCTTAGGCTCATCCGAGAAAACGAGATCTTTCTGGACAAGACCTTCAGCGATGTTATTACACCAATCATGCCAGAAGAGAGCAGAAGAGAGCAAATGATAAGGAAGGCAGAGAGGAGACAGGTGCAAGACACCCCGAGAGAAGTACCTGTCAGGAACAAGTTGAAGCTTGAGGAAGCAGAGACTGATGACACTGCCAGCTCGCAAGGCGGCCAGGTCTGTCAATCAAAAGTTGCCGCAGAGGCAGAGCGGAAGAATCAGACATCGCACAGAGCCGTGGTAATAGGGGACTCCATCGTGAGAGGAACTGACCGGGAGTTTTGTGGCAGCAGACGGGATTTAAGGATGGCGTGTTGCCTTCCTGGTGCCAGGGTGAAAGACATCGCGGACAGAGTGCAGGAAATCCTCAAGGATGAGGGTGAAGAGCCAGAGGTGGTGGTACATGTCGGCACAAATGATGTCGGGAAGAAGAGGAGGAACATACTACAGCGGGACTTCGGAGAACTAGGAAGAAGGCTGAAAAGCAGGACATCCA
>NC_057710.1:94128198-94128553 GCF_004010195.1 Chiloscyllium plagiosum | reverse complement strand
GATTGGACACTCTGGCAGTAGGAAACATATTTCCACTGATGGGTGAGTGCCGAACCAGAGGACACAGCTTAAAAATACGGGGTAGACCATTTAGGACAGAGCTCAGGAGAAACTTCTTCACCCAGAGAGTGGTGGCTGTGTGGAATGCTCTGCCCCAGAGGGCAGTGGAGGCCCAGTCTCTGGAGTCATTTAAGAAAGATTTGTATAGAGCTCTCAAGGATTGTGGAATCAGGGTTATGGAGATAAGGCAGGAACAGGATACTGATTAGGAATGATCAGCCATGATTATATTGCGGTGCAGGCTCGAAGGGCTGAATGGCCTACTCCTGCACCTATTGTCTATTGTTAATCACGC
>NC_057710.1:94099074-94128184 GCF_004010195.1 Chiloscyllium plagiosum | reverse complement strand
TACACATTAACAGCACAGAGGTGGAACGAGTGGAGAGTGTCAAGCTCCTGGGAGTGGTCATCCACATCAAGCTTTCTTGGACTCTTCATGTGGATGCACTGGTTACAGAGGCCCAACAGTATCTCTTTTTCCTTAGGTAGCTGAGGAAATTTAGCATGACGACGAATACCCTTGCCAACTTTTATAGGTGGGCCATCAAGAGTATTCTGTCTGGATGTATCACTACCTGGTATGGCAACTGTACCATTCAAGATTGGAGACAGTTACAGAGAGTGGTGAACTTGGCCTGGACAATCACAAAGGCCAACCTCCCATCTATAAAATCCATCTACCAGGCCCGCTGTCAATCAAAGGCTGCCAGCATTCTCAAAGATCCATCCCATCCTGGCAATGTTTTTCTACCATTGGGGAGAAGGTACAGAAGCCTGAACACCACACCAGCCGGTTTCGCAACAGTTTCTACCCTTCTGTTGTTGGAATACTGAATGGACTCACAAACTCTTAACATTCGCCTGTTCCTATGTCTTTGTTTTTGCTGCTGTTTACCCATTATTTACTTATCTGTGCTACTTAACTCTGTGATCTGCCTGTATTGCTCGCAAGACAAAGCTTTTCACTGTGCTTTGGTACACGTGACAATAAATTCAATTCAATTCAATTCAATTCAATTCAATTCAATTCAATTCAATACATGGCTAATCCAGTCCAGTTTATGGTCAATATCCCCTTCACCTCCACCCAACTATGTCTTCAACATAAATACTATGTTGTGCTAACTGCCAACAGTTCTGATGAAGAGTCACCAGACTTGAAACATCAACTTTGAATTCTTCCCACAGATGCTGTCAGATCTGCTTGATTTTGCCAGCAATTTCTGATTTTGTTTCGAATTTCCAGCATCCATGTTCTTTGTTTCATTTTATATTACCAAAAAGGGTTAACTGACATCATGTGTAAGCTCCACCCATTTGGATCGAGAGGATGGTTCCTAACAGGAGCCAACTGGCTTCAGTTTCAAATCGGTATTTCAGTGATTGTACTTTGTGTTCACAGCATGTAGCTAAATTAATAATATGTATTTACTCTGAAGTTGTTAATCGTGTATTTCAAAGGTTAATCGTGTATTTCAGATATCATGAAAGTAGCTGCCAAGTAATGTGCAATCAACTAGTTCGTCAAATCAGAGTCTAACTTCTGCCGAAAGCATTCTCTAGGCTTCCTTCCTGAAATGGCACCACAAACTTGACTGAAACTGGCATGACGAATCCATGAGGAGAAAGTGAGGACTGCAGATGCTGGAGATCAGAGCTGAAAAATGTGTTGCTGGAAAAGCGCTGCAGGTCAGGCAGCATCCAAGGAGCAGGAGAATTGACGTTTCGGGCATAAGCCTTTCTTCAGGAATTAGGAAGGTGTGCCAAGCAGGCTAAGATAAAAGGTAGGGAGGAGGGACTTGGGGGAGGGGTGTTGGGAATGCGATAGTTGGAAGGAGGTTAAGGTGAGGGTGATAGGCGGGGAGGGGGTGGGGGTGGAGAGGTCGGGAAGAAGATTGCAGGTCAAGAAGGTGGTGCTGAGTCCGAGGGATGGGTCTGAGATAAGGTGGGGGGAGGGGAAATGAGGAAGCTGGAGAAATCTGCATTCATCCATTGTGGTTGGAAGGTTCCTAGGTGGAAGATGAGGTGCTCTTCCTCCAGGTGTCATGTTGCCATGGTCTGGCGATGGAGGAGGCCAAGGACCTGCATGTCCTTGGCGGAGTGGGAAGGGGAGTTAAAGTGGTCCACCACGGGGCGGTTGGGTTGATTGGTTGGTGCGGATTTCCCAGAAGTGTTCTCTAAAACGTTCCACAAGTAGGCGGCCTGTCTCCCCAATGTAGAGGAGGCCACATCGGGAGCAGCGGATGCAGTAAATGATGTGTGTGGAGGTGCAGGTGAATTTGTGGTGGATATGGAAGGATCCCTTGGGGCCTTGGAGGGAAGTGAGGGGGGAGGTGTGGGCACAAGTTTTGCATTTCTTGTGGTTGCAAGAGAAGGTGCCGGGAGTGGGGTTTGGGTTGGTGAGGGGTGTGGACCTGACGAGGGAGTCGCGGAGGGAGTGGTCTTTCTGGAACGCTGAAAGGGAAGGGGAGGGAAAGATATCCTTGGTGGTGGGGTCTGTGTGGAGGTGGCGGAAATGACGAAGGATGATACGATGTATCTGGAAGTTGGTGTGATGATAGGTGAGGACCAGTGGGGTTCTGTCCTGGTGGCGATTGGAGGGGCGGGGTTCAAGGGCAGAGGAGCGAGAAATGGAGGAAATGCGGTCGAGAAAATCGTCAACCACATCTGAGGGGAAATTGCGGCCTTTGAAGAAGGATGCCATCTGGGGTTGTTCGGTATTGGAATTGGTCCTCCTGGGAGCAGATGCGGTGGAGACGAAGGAATTAGGAATATGGGATGGTGTTTTTACAGGGGGCAGGGTGGGAGGAGATGTAACCTAGGTAGCTGTGGGAGTCGATCGGTTTATAGTAAATGTCCGTGTAGAGTCGGTCGCCCGAGATAGAAATGGAGAGGTCTAGGAAGGGGAGGGAAGAGCCTGTGATGGTTCAGGTACATTTGAGGTCGGGGTGGAAGGTGTTGGTAAAGTCGATGAACTGTTCAACCTCCTCGTGGGAGCACGAGGTAGCGCCGATACAATCATCAATGTAGCAGAGGAAAAGGTGGGGGGTGGTGCCACTGTAGCTGCGGAAGATGGACTGTTCCACCTATCTGATGAAGAGGCAGGCATAGCTAGGGCCCATGCGGGTGCCCATGGCTACTCCTTTGGTTTGGAGGAAGTGGGAGGATTGGAAAGAGAAGTTGTTCAGAGTGAGGACCAGTTCAGTCAGTTGAAGGAGGGTATCAGTGGAAGGGTACTGGTTGTGTCAGCGGGAAAGGAAGAAGCAGAGGGCTTTGAGGCTTTCGTGATGGGGGATAGAGGTGTATAGGGACTGGATGTTCATGGTGAAGATAAGGCGTTGGGGGCCGGGGAAGCGAAAATCCTCCTACTGTCCCCTTGACCACGACCCCACCTCCCAACCACCAAACCATCATCTCCCAGACCATCCATAACCTCATCACCTCAGGGGATCTCCCATCCAATGCCTCCAACCTCATAGTCCCACAACCCCACACCGTCTATTTCTACCTCCTGCCCAAAATCCACAAACCTGACTGCCCTGGCCGACCCATTGTCTCCGCCTGCTCCTGCCCCACCGAACTCATCTCTGCATACCTCAACACGGCCCTTTCCTCCTTAGTCCAAGAACTCCCCACCTACGTTCGGGACACCACCCACGCCCTCCATCACCTCCATGATTTTCGCGTCCCCGGCCCCCAACGCCTTATCTTCACCATGGACATCCAGTCCCTATACACCTCCATCCCCCATCACGAAGGCCTCAAAGCCCTCTGCTTCTTCCTTTCCCGTCATACCAACCAGTACCCTTCCACTGACACCCTCCTTCGACTGACTGACCACCACATCTCCTCCACTTCCCGCTCCCACGCCCTTGAATCCCACCCCTCTAATCACCACCAGGACAGAACCCCACTGGTCCTCACCTACCACCGCACTAACCTCCAGATACATCGGATCATCCTTCGTCATTTCCGCCACCTCCAGAGAGACCCCACCACCAAGGATATCTTTTCCTCCCCTCCCCTATCAGTGTTCCAGAAAGACCACTCCCTCCGCGACTCCCTCGTCAGGTCCACACCCCTCACCAACCGAAACCCCACTCCCAGCACCTTCCCCTGCAACCACAAGAAATGCAAAACTTGTGCCCACACCTCCCCACTCACTTCCCTACAAGGCCCCAAGGGATCCTTCCATATCCGCCACAAATTCACCTGCACCTCCACACACATCATTTATTGCATCCGCTGCACCTGATGTGGCGTCCTCTACATTGGGGAGACAGGTCTCCTACTTGTGGAACATATCAGAGAACACCTCTGGGACACCCGCACCAACCAACCCAACCACCCTGTGGTGGAACACTTTAACTCCCCCTCCCACTCCGCCAAGGACATGCAGGTCCTTGGCCTCCTCCATCGCCAGACCATGGCAACACGACGCCTGGAGGAAGAGTGACTCATCTTCTGCCTAGGAACTCTCCAACCACAAGGGATGAATGCAGATTTCTCCAGTTTCCTCATTTCCCCTCCCCCCACCTTATCTCAGTCCCAACCCTCGGACTCAGCACCACCTTCTTGACCTGCAATCTTCTTGCCGACCTCTCCGTCCCCACCCCCTCTCCGGCCTATCACCCTCACCTTAACCTCCTTCCACCTATCGCATTCCCAACGCCCCTCCCCCAAGTCCCTCTTCCCTACCTTTTATCTTAGCCTGCTTGGCACACCTTCCTCATTCCTGAAGAAGGGCTTATGCCCGAAATGTCGATTCTCCTGCCCCTTGGATGTTGCCTGACCTGCTGCGCTTTTTCAGCAACACATTTTTCAGCTATGAAGAATTCATGATAATGAATTTACCCGAGATATCCTAGATGGTTCTGGTAGAAGCCAAAATTTACAATATACTAGCACCATGGTATACAATGTTAAAGATCCATTGGAATACTTATAATTTAAGAAATATGCAAATGCATTTAACACAGCACATGCCAACATGGTCAAGTTCCTTTCTTAGTTACAAATACTTCCAGTCCACTGCTCTCTCTGTCTTTCTTTCTCTCAAGAGGTCTACACAGTTTTCATCTTAAAGAATATGTTAATTAATGCACAGGATATACTACTCTAATGCATGCAAATATTCACACTTTTGGTCAGCTTATTGGTCATTTGTCTTTGCTAAATAAATCCTTATCATTAATCACTGTATTAAAAACATATTTAATTTGTAAGCCTTTAGATTATGTCATGTGAAGTTGTTAACATCTTTTGAATTTAACAGTCTAAAGGTTTCTTCCTTCTAACATAGACTTCCACATGATTCACAATTCCCCTGAGGTGCAGTGAACTATATTGCTTAACAAAATAGGCTGCACTCAATGGAAGGAGCTCAGAGACAATGTGAAACTGGAAGTCGAGGGCAGGATTCCAGAGAATAGGCTCAGCATTGCCCTGTTTATACCTCTACACTCCCAGAATAGAGGAGAAAGTGAGGACTGCAGATGCTGGAGATCAGAGTCGAGAGTGTGGTGTTGGAAAAGCACAGCTGATCAGGCAGCGCCCGGGGAGCAGGAGGATCGATGCTTCAAGCATAAGCCCTTCATCAGGAATTTGATGAAACACCACATTCTTGACTCTCTGAATAGAGTCTATTGTCATTCTTCATCCTGTCTGGCTCCATTTCAACATGGACAGAGGCATGAAACAATGGCCCTGTGTCATTTCTTTATGTTTATCTTCTAAAAAAGAGGCTGTACTTACAGAAAGAGATTTTTGTGCTTTATGGCTCTTTTTATATTTTTGTGATACAGAAATCAACATGAGTGATGCCTGTGTTGAGGGACTTGACATTTTATACTCAGCATGAAAAATTCACAACTCCTTTTTCAGCAACTGCCTAAATCCCAATTTAGTGGCATGGTCCAAAATGCATCAATATGACAGTTCCACATTTTACCATCATGTCTTTATAGTCTTTAAAATGATTCTGTGTTTGTGAAGATTGACGGGCAGTTATGCGCTTTTAACTGCAAATGGACATCTGATTTCATCTAGAATATCTATGGGGAGCAAACTAAGGAACCTTTATGCAGGGCTGCACTTGAACATAAATGGCAAATGGTAAAACTTGTGTGTAAATCCAGTATTTGTTGCAGTTCTGTTCGCTGAGCTGGGAATTTGTGTTGCAGACGTTTCGTCCCCTGTCTAGGTGACATCCTTGACATCCTCAGTGCTTGGGAGCCTCCTGTGAAGCGCTTCTGTGATGTTTCCTCCGGCATTTGTTCTGGTTTGAATCTGTCGCTTCCGGTTGTCAGTTCCAGCTGTCCGCTGCAGTGGCCGGTATATTGGGTCCAGGTCGATGTGTTTGTTGATAGAATCTGTGGATGAGTGCCATGCCTCTAGGAATTCCCTGGCTGTTCTCAGTTTGGCTTGTCCTATAATAGTAGTGTTGTCCCAGTCAAATTCATGTTGCTTGTCATCTTCGTGTGTGGCTACTAAGGATACCTGGTCGTCCAGGGGACGAAACGTTTGCAACACAAATTCCCAGCTTAGCGGACAGAACCACAACAACGAGCACCCGAGCTACAAATCTTTTCACAAACTTTGAATCCAGTATTTCATCTAAGTAACAACCAAGCAGATATGGATTCAGATTCCTCCATTACAAGATGGGGAATTGAATTCAGTAAATGCTTTCTTTAGGGGTAGTTAACAGAAAAATGATCAGGAATGGAACAAAAGTGCAAAATAATCATAAAGATGCATATGGATGTCTAAAATCCTTCAATTTTATTAACAATACTGCTGCTACATTTCTGCAGTTCTTTTGTCAATATATGCTTTAGTACAATTTTCCAGTTAGTCATTTTAATGAAAATTGTAGCAATAATTGCTGTAAATAGTGGGAGAAATTGGGCTCTGTAGTGTATGTATTTAGATAATATGAGAGAAAGAAAATTGCTCGAAGTTAAATGTGCACAATTCTGGTGGAACTGTATTGGAGATCATCTTGGTGAAGGGGAGGTTTACAGGCACATAACATATGGAAGCAGTATGGAAAGCAGATAGGTCAGAGCCTGGCACTGCCATTTTCAATTATTTAATTCTCTGATTTAATCTAACAAACTGTTAAGTGATGTGAGGAATTCCCTAGCAGCATGACTTAAAGGGATCAGGAACTAGTGACAGGTTAATTGCTGGATTATTTCTTTTTGCCACTGATGCAATTGTATTTAATTTTGGTACTTTCCTATTCTTGCTTAAAGTTTCAATAGTCTACAGGGAGTAATCTGTCTGGAGTTGAAATACTTTTTGTTCTGTTCAAATCTGTTGCTGAAACAAATTGTTTTTAGACGTGGACAGGCTTCCTTTGACAATGATCATGACCAAAAGATGAAGTAAGACAGGATAGAAGACAGGATAGAGGAACAAGTGCTGTCACCAGGATATCGTTATCACTGTAGGTCTTTTGCAAGCAATTCAGTTACCACAATGTCAGGGATGACCAAATACATTAGATGACTTGACTTCACTAAAGAGATTGTGACTGAAACCTGTCAGTTCTTGCAATCAAACTCAAAGAAAGTCAAGGACAGTATTACCCGTGGAAGTCAATATGGCTGTGGTTCTACACTTTCATCCATCTTGCTCCTTTCAGCTACGTTTGGAGATCTAACAAACATCTCACAGTTTGTAGTATCTTGTTAACCAAGGGATATGACAGCATCTCAACACAAACAGAAAATTGGATGTGCAAGCAGAGTATGCATGAGCAGATTTTGGGCTTGCTTGGGGTGAAGAGTGCCATTGATAATGCATGCATTGTTTTGCAGGTGTATCATCTGAAATCAGTTATTTCCATGAATCAAAAATGATTCTTCTCCCTCAATACGCAGCTGCTCATACGGTTTATCGTGCAGCTGAATACCTTCTATACTGGCAAGAGTCACAATTCCTTCATTTTGAGGCAGCCTTCTGTACCAGCAAAACTTGATGCAATGCCGCAAGGCAATGGCTGGTCACAAGGTGACAAGATTATCCACTCAAGACATGAATTATTATTCCACTCAGGAGCTGTGCACGCATGAACCTTAGACCTGCAATAAGAGACATGCAATTTTTTCTGATCACAGCTGATAATATTGCTGAACAGGTCAGATCCCAGACTGAAACTTTGCCTAATAGTTCATATTTTGATTTGTTTTGGTTTAACGAATTGGTCTCTTGCTGAAACATAAGCATACAATGCTGCAGATTTTGCTTTAACAATGAAACAGCAGATTATTCAGAGATTAACTAAAGATAAAATTGAATAAACCAAACTATCTAATTACAGAACAAATTCAAAGAATTTAAAACACTTAGTAAGAGTATTAAAAAAAAACAAGAAAAATTGCAGGTGCTGGAAATCAGAAACAAAATTGGAACTTGCTAGAAAGTCTCAGCAGGTCTGGCAGTCAATAGTTTTACCCATTCTGAAGGACCATTGGACCGAAATGATAACACTGCTTTCTCTCTGCAGATGCTGACCTACTATACCTGAGAGAATCTAATCATTGTCCTTTGAAATTCAGTGGTGGTACTATCACTGAAAACTCCAAGATCAAAATCTTGGGGATTACCATTGACCAGAAATGAATCTGGACTTGCCATATAAATACTGTGTCTACAAGAGCAGGTCAGAAGTTATGAATTCTGTAGTGAGTAACTTACTTCCTAACTCCTCAGAGTACATCTATCATGTACAAGTCAGGAATGTGATGGAATAGTGCCTACTTGCCTGGATGAGTGCTGCTCCAATGATAATTAAGAAACCTGACATAACTGAGGGCAAAGGACTCTAATTGACTGGCACACATTCACTACCTTCAATATTCACTCTCTTTTCCACAGACACGCAGTAGTGACAGTGTGTAGTATTCAGACGATGCACTGTAGTAATTCACTATGACTCTTCTGACAGTATCTTCCAAACCATAATACATATCGTCTTAAAGGACAAATGTACTGGATTCATCTGTAAGTTCGCATCTAAGTCACTCACCATCCAGATCTGGAAATGCATTGGCATTCTTACACTGTCAATGGATGAAAATCCTCAAAGTCTCTTCCTAATGATATTGTAGGTGCATCTATGCCAAATGGCTTCCATGGCTCAAGGAGGCAGCTCACCACCACTTTGCAGGGTATTAGGGATGAGCAATAAAAATGCTGACTTGCCAGTGATGCTCACATCTCATAAAGTCATAGAGTCAGAAAGCCATAGAGCATGGAAACAGACCATTCGGTCTAACTAGTCCACGCCGACCATGTTCCCAAATCAAACTTGTCCCACTTACCTGTGTTTGGCCTATATCCCTCCAACCCTTTCCTATTCATGTACTTATCCAAATGTCTTTTAAATATTGTAACTGTACCTGCATCCACTACTTCCTCTGGCAGTGTATTCCATATACCAACACTCTCTGTATAAAAGGGTTGCCCCTCATGACCTTTTTAAATCTTTCACCACTCACCTTGAAAATATGTCCCCTTGTTTTGAACTCCCTCACCCTAGGGAAAAAAGCCTTGATAGGCCCTTTATGATTTTATAAAGCTCTATAAACCTGCTGTGCTCCAGCCTATTCAGCCTCTCCTTATAATTCAAACCGCCAATTCCCAGGAGCATCCTAGTAAATCTTTTCTGAGCCCTGTCCAGTTTAATAATATCCTTCCTATAGCAAGGCAATCAGAATTGTACACAGTACTCCAGAAGAGGCCTCACTAATGTCCTGCACCACCTCAACATGATGTCCCAACCTCAATACACAAAGGTCTGAGTAATGAAGGTAAACATGCTAAACACTTACTTAACCATTCTGTCTACATGCGACACAAAGTTCAAAGTATTTTTTTGTTAAATATTGGATCGTCAAGCATGCAATTTTATGGGAGATTAGTTGGATTAATTGAATTGCTGGCTAGCTGTATTATTCTGTGGATATAGACTGCTCATTTTCTTGCACTTAGCTTCCCTTGGCTTAAGTACTTGACTTATTTTCAGTTGTGCCCTGCTAAATTAAGATGTTGCATTAGATATTCCATAATGCATGTTATTATGATTAAAGGCATTTCTAATCATTTTGGCAGCCATCTCTGCATATATAAAGTGTTTACACATGGGAACCTCCACGGCTATCAAAAGAACAAATATTTCTTGTTGTTTCATGTGAATGAAAAGCATGAAATGTACAATTTCTTTCCACATTGCAATTTTCCTAAGATACATAATAAAATGTCAATAAGCACAATTTCAATAAGGACTCAGCACAAACATATGAGATAGATCATATGAAACCCAAATTACAGTGGGAGCAGAAGAATTTATGGATCAGTATCTATGTGTATTACACAGAAAAAAAGGCTATTCAAGCTGCCTTATTCCAAACTTGATAAATTCAATTGTAAATTTAACCTTGCAAGAAGCTGTTTTTCAAATAAAAACAGTAAGGATTGCTAAAATCTAAGGTTTAACATTTTTGAATATTTCATTAAAAATGAGTAAAAAATATCAGCATCTCTCCACTGAATGCCAATTTGAACAGAATGCTGGAATTGGATGAGTGAGGGAAACCAGGATGGAGATGAAATCTGTGTAGAAATGAGATGTAATAAAGATAGAAAGTCACCTTGGTAGTGGTGTACAGGCTCCCTAACAGTAACCACAAGGTAGTTTGGAGAAAAGGGATAATGTCAGAAAGGCATGGCAATAGCATAAGGGAATTTTAATAAACATATTGTTACGACACGGGGCAAACCCTCTTGCTTCATTTAAACCAGCAACACAGAAAAGATTTATCCCATACAGTAATCTGTGAAAATTCGAGAGGCCAAGAACTATTTAAAGTAAAAATTAACAACTTTATTTCTTAAAGTATGACAGAGAATAATTAACTAACAACTATTTACAACTCTTTCCTTTAACCTATCATTTACCTTCTCTTTTATAACACTAGTCTAATAAACCCCACCCCCTCATTAAGATTGACCAAAAATTCAAAACTAGCCAGCTGTTGGATCTTCTTTTTCAATCTTCCTGTGTTTTCTTTTCTTCTTCAGGATTATGCTTCACCAGTCATAGATTGATAAAGGTACCTTTAAGAAAGCTATTTTTCGGGCCTTCTCTACATGCTGGTGGTGTGGCAGTTGTCCTCCCAACTGTTCAATTTTCCTTGCTTAAACCCCCCCAAAGCATCGGATTGTGTTATTGGCATTTAAGAGGGTAAATATGCTAACTTCAAGCTTAATTGGAATTTGGTGTATTTTGGGGTATAATTTAAACTGATTGACGTAGTTCAAACCTGTTTTTGACTCCAGGCAACCAGCTACCCTAGCTTTTGATCGAGTGTTACATTGTTACCTTTTTGAGAACACTTGGTACTGTCAGGTAGTTCTGTTAACTTTTAACTTTCTTAAAGGTACAGTACCACATCTTCATAACAATATAAACTAAAAGAGTAAAAGTAAAATGCTGTGGATTGTAGAAATCTGAAACAAACACAGAGAATGCTGGAGAAACTCAACAGGTCTGGCAGTGTCTGAGAAATAGAATTTACGTTTTAAGACTTTCAGTTCTGAAGAAGTGTCATAGTCAAATTGGATAGTGCTTCATCTAGTCCACAGGCTAAATGTTGTACCCAAGAGAAAGAGTTAAATACTAAAAACAATGCAGAGGACAAGTATGAAGCTAGGTCTTCATATCAGAGGTCTGAAGAATGCTTTCGATCATTTAGTGTGCCATACCAGGGCTAATGAGTCTAAAAGAAATTGTAGGCAAGGATCTAGTTAGCATATAAAGCCACAGCCTCACTGCATCATTGGGGCCATAACAACATTAACTGAACATAAGGAGGAATCTTCAGCTGATTCACTGCTAGCTGGGAGTGGGGGAAGCTATACTATTAAGGTATAAATGAAAGATCTGATTCTTTTATCAAACATATTTTTCCACACTTCTGAAGAGGTCTTTGAGCCTTTTAAGCTTACTGGAGCTCTATTACAATCACAGATTTTCTTTCATGGGCTTCATGGGAATCTTTTCACAGATCTTCAGCTCAGCCTCCCACTGCTGTCAGGCATGAATCTACAGACTTTTATTTGAGTGATGTCCTGCCATTAAAATCACAAGTCAGCATGGACAGGTTGGAATGAAGGGTCTGTTTTCATGCTGTATGACTCTATAGCTCTGAGAAGAAGGAATTTAACAATGGAGTAAAGAATACTTAAATCCTCAGTCAAAAATGTTAAAATGCTGTTTCATTTTGTGAATTGTAAACAATTAAATGATAAATCTGCACTAATCTTCGGGGTGGCACGGTGGCTCAGTGGTTAGCACTGTTGCCTCAAAGCACCAGGGTCCCAGGTTTGATTCCAGCCTCGGGTGACCGTCTGTGTGGAGTTTGCACATTCTCCCAGTGTCTTTGTGGGTTTGCTCCGGTTTCCACCCACAGTTCAAAGGTGTGCAGGTCAGGTGAATTGGCCATGCTAAATTACCCATAGCAATACGTGCATTAGTCAGAGAGAAATGGGTCTGGGTGGGTTACTCTTCGGAGGGTCGGTGTGGACTGGTTGAGCCAAAGGGCCTGTTTCCATACTGTAGGGAATCTAATCTAATCTATGACTTCCCCTGACTTGAACACTACTGTAATGGAAAACTATCCATTTACTGTGAAATTAATTATCCAATTACTCTGAAATTTGAAAGAGAATGCTTTTCTTTAACTTAATGCTGTTTAAGTTAAACAATACTTTGATGAAGGCCTGTAGTCAGCTTATCTCTGTTTGAATTCCGTAAACATTCAACTCGACCTTGCGATAGTCGAACTCAGCGAAAGTTAAAGAGCTGTTATGTCTAAGACTAGGGGATTCGCCCTTGAGAGTGTGATAAGAAACAGAATAAAGCAAGTGTATGTACCATGTTAAGGCATACCTTTATATGAAGGCATCTAGCATTTGTATACTGGAGTCACTTCTGCAGAGGTAACAATAAAGCTCCTTTCTTTGCTCTTGCTAATAGTTGCGTCAAGTCGATTTAATTTCCACAAGAGTAAACTTGGGGGCTCGTCCGGGACCCCATGACTGGGTGAGATTCTGAAGATTCCCAGGAGGCGCAAGCGCCTTGAAGGTCTTTCACTTCATCTCGAAAGCTGAATTGGCCTTTTTGCGTGAGAGGACTGGGAATCTGTGGATCACCCTAGTGCCGGGGTTTGAATCAAATAAGGTCGGGGTGAGAGTCATGGGTTAAGTAATCCTGCATAGAGACTCATTCTAAGAGAATAAATACAGCAGGAAAAGGGTTCAGTGAACTCTCGTGTGGTATTAGAGTAAAACCCCAAGGGAAGGGGATTGCTGTCTCAAAAGTGTTTAGGAGACAGCAAGGTTAAGGGTGGTTTTAGACTTGGAACCACCAGTGGCTGAGTTGGACTCCCCTAAGATGTACTGGGTACGTGGTTTCTTGGTTTACGAAAACTAAGGCATTGAACTGGACCCGCCCAATGTGAGAGGGGACCTCTGGAGGTAAGAGTAATTCAAAGGGAAAAGATAACGGTACCACGAGAGTGTGAGAGAGAGTTGAACACTTTTCCAGTTACACTAAAAATGGGCTCCGGCAAAAGCAAACAAAGGGAGAGTCCACACAGGACTTGGAATGGCCAACCAAAAATACAATACGTGCTGAATAATCATGGCCCAGAGTCTGTAAAGCATTTAAAATTGTGGATCAAGGAATGTGGTTTTCCAGAAGGAGGAAGTTTTAGTAAAAGCCAGCTAGAAATATTGAGGTTGAGGTTGGAGGAGAGAGAGAAGGAGAAAAAGAAGGGAAAAATAGAATCTGTGAATTGCAGTGCTTATAACAAGTGGAAGGCTGATATCAGGGAAAGGAGATTTTAAGTAAAAGATAGATCAAATACGCGTACAAACACCAGTGTACATGCAGACACGTGCGGGAAAACAACCTAATGAAGCGGTACAGTATCTTAAGTCTGTTTCAGACCCTGACCTTGATGACTGCCCTCCAAAACCTACAGCCCCCCCCACTACGAGATCCGCCTGGCGAAGGTTCCAAGTCAGCAGCCCTGACTCAGGGTCTGCTGAATCACCGGTAGCATCTTGTACCCCCAACAGATCGAAGCAAGAAGGCCAAGACAAGTATAACTGGCCAGCTGTAAATGTCCTTGCCAGAGTAGCCAACCCACAAGCAGAAGAGAATGGAGACGTTAATGCTTTTGTTGCAGCGCTGGCAACCGTCTATAGGGAGGCAATCCCAGTGCGAATGGACATGACTAAAATAGCAATGTGTAAACAACAAGAAGATGAGACAGTGTCCCAGTACCTTATGCGCCTCACTGAAGTCCATAATGTCCATACTAGACTGAGACCACCTGAAGACATAACGGCAGCAGAAATCACACCGTATGAGGCACACCTGAGGAACAGCTTCATCAATGGAATGAAGGATGAAATAGCGAAAAAGATGGTCACCCAGCCGTTGGAGGAAGGTGCTGAAGGAAAAGAGGTCGCGGAAGAGGCGCTGGCAGAGGTAGATCTGGCGGGTGCTTTGTTTGCGGAGCAATGGACCACTGGGCGAGGCAATGCCCGCACAGACAGTCCCAATCGGCCCTGGAGGCTGAGCGACAGGGTGACCAACAGGTGAATGCTGAGGTAGAGGTGGGAAGCCCACACAAGATACAGGTAAGCCTCTTTCCTTTATGCTTGGCAACGAAGACTCGCTTATGCTAATCTCTTCTACTAACCTTATGGGCACTGAGACATGTCACACCTCTACGTTGAGCGCTAAGTTTGCGAAGTATGGACAGTATGTCCAATATCACAGTGATGCATAAAAGTCAATGCCCACCTCTATGTATGTGGAAGGTGCATCAGTTACCTTTTTGGTAGATACAGGGACAACATACTCAGTCCTTAAATTAAGCCAGTTTACACAATCAACGCAAATAAAGATGAGTGAAAGATTCCTGAACACAATAGGTGCATCAGGAGTCGTGGTGCGGGAGAGATTTTCCGCACCCCTATTGTGCGAAACTACTAACAGGGAAACATTCCAATTCTCCTTCTTGTTATCGGAATTTTGTCCTTTAAATCTGATGGCTCGGGACCTCATAGGGAGACTGGGGTTGGACTTGTTCAGTACTCTGACAGGCTTGCAGGTGATTCAAAGGGAAGATTTACCAGTGCAGGCTGTAAAATATGACCCACGACCCCTGATGTATGTCTATGAGTAGCGTTTAAGCCAGAGAGCGATAAGTTCAGTGAGCGATTCACTCACCCTGGAAGCAAGCAACCATGTTAATCCTATTAACACCGATTCTCTTGCTGGAGATATGTTGCACTGCACAGCACACATACACCCTGACAAACCATATGAGAAGGATTGGTTCAGGAGGTTGGCTAAACCAGATCAGTTGTTTTTGTGCGAATTTTATTGGAGTGATCACAGATATGTAGTCAGTGTGAACTTATCTAAGGTATCTGTAACAGCAAGCAGACCCTATCTTTTTAATATGGAAGGCTCCGCTCCTCACGTGTCACTGGCGAAGGCGTCAGGTGACAGGTGGGAGGGTTTGGGACCATGGGTGCTAAAGACACGAAAGGTTGGGTCTTCAGGGACAATGTGGGCATCTGGTTCAATGCAGATATGCGAACATATAAAAAGAAATTAAATTGGCTAACTCAGGCAGATAGGACAGTCCAGGTAACCCCCGCTAGCCCTGAAAAGCCTAGGGGGATAGCCTGGTGTTTCCGTAAGATAGAAGTCTCAGACCCAAGATTAAAAATGGTCCCTACTGAGTTGTGGGCAAAGGGCAAACATGATGCGGGGCTCATACGGGGCTGTAAACCCATAAGGATAACCCTGACGTCTGAGTATCGTCCTTGCAGAGTACAATACCAGTTAAAACCCAAAGCTATAGAAGGAATTACTCCAGTCTTTGAATCCCTTCTAAAGGTTGGAGTGATAATCCCCTGTGAAAACTCACCGGTGAGAACCCCCATTTTTCTGGTCAAAAAGACAAACATTCCCGGTGAACCGGAGAAATGGAGGTTTGTTCAAGACCTGCAGGCAGTCAATAGCACTGTTATCCCGTGTGTCGCAAATGTTCCCAACCCCTGTACTATATTGGCTGAAATTCCACCAGACAGTAAATGGTTCTCTGATGTGGATTTAGCAAATGCCTTCTTTAGTGTAACCGGTGCACCCAGATAGTCAATTCTGGTTCGCTTTTTCATTCAAATGAAAATCATATACCTTCACGCAACTTTGTCAAGGTTACTGTGAGTCCCCCACCATACATAATGGGGCTCTACGCAGGAGCCTGGAGACTCTTGTTCTAACCCGGGGTCAGCGCTTTTGCAGTAAGTAGATGATTGCTTGATAGCGGCACCAACAAAGGAACAATGTGAGAAGGATACCCTTGCGTTGCTCTGTCATCTAGCAAGGGAGAGGCACAAAGTCAGTCTCGCAAAGCTGCAATTTGTGTAACAACAGGTGAAGTTCTTAGGTCACTTAATATCTGAACAAGGGAAGGCTATTGGTCAAGACAAAGTTCAAGCAATCCAGCAAATTCCAAAGCCTCACACGAAGAAACAATTACTATCCTTTTTGGGCATGTGCTCCTACTGTAGGATGTTTATCCCACATTACGCAACCCTTGAGGCGCCCCTAAGTGACATAGCCCATGGAAAAGGTTTGCAGAATCAGAGTCCGTTGCAGTGGGCCCCAGAGGCCGAGAGTGCCTTTGTTGAATTAAAAAGGGCGCTCCAAACTACACCTACATTGGGAATTCCGAACCCAAACAAGCTTTTTGTTGAATTAACCCTTCTGGTCCCACATGCAGTATCCTTACTGCTTTCCGAGCAAAGGATCGCACACATGTCAGCAGCACGTTGGCTCAGATATAATACTGTGCTTCTGGAGATGCCTAACATTACAATAAAGCGATGTAACGTCCTTAACCCTGCTAGCCTTCTCCCCACAGAAGGAGACGGAGACCCACATGATTATGTTGCTGTAACTAATGAAATTTGCAGCCCTCGACCAGATTTGCAGGATTCACCACTTCAGAATCCGGATATGGAGTTTTTGTGGATGGGTCAGCATTCAGGAGCAAGGAAACAGGCCAGAATTGTGTTGGGTATGCTGTAGTGACTACCTATGAGATAGTGAAAGTGGGGTCACTCCCTTCTCACCTGTCAGTGCAAGCAGCGGAGCTGATTGCCTTGACTGAGGCCTGTAAATTGGCTGAGGGAAATACAGTGAATATTTACACCGATAGCAGATATGCATTCAGGGTTGTACATGATTTTGGAACTCTGTGGAAACACAGGGGCTTCTTGACCTCCACCAGAAAGCCCATCACACACCGTGACCTGATTTCTGACCTCCTGGAAGCAGTCATATTGCCTAAATCAATCGTTGTGTGTAAATGTGAAGCCCACACAAAAAATAATGATATTGTTTCCCAAGGCAAAGCAGGGGCAGACTCAGCAGCAAGAACAGCAGCCGAGCAGCCGCCAAGTGATCAGTTTGAAATGTGTATGACAAAAATTTGTACCCCAACAGCAGGTGTACGGGAGTTACAGTCACAGGCCACACCAGGAGAAAAGCATGAGTGGATGAAAGCGGGTTGCAGTGTGCGGGAAGGAGTATGGTGTAGTCCCAATGGTAAACCCTGTCTACCACGGTCATTATTTCCATTCTATGGCAAACTGACACGCGGTAAGGACCACGTGTCAAAAGGGGGGATGTATGACAGTATTTCAGCACACTGGTACACTAAGGGATTTACTCATTACTCCCAGAAATATTGTGAGCGTTGTTTTATCTGTGCCATTAACAATGTGGGGAGGGGAATACAGATGAGTCAGGCAGCACGCCCCCAAGCCCAAAAACTTTTTGAACATTTACAGATGGATTTCATTGAACTAACGCCCAGCGAAGAGAAAAGGTACTGTCTGGTAATAGTAGATATGTTTCCCAAATGGGTGGAAGCGTTCCCCACATCTAAACAAGATGCCAGTGCAGTAGCCAAGGCTTTGCTAACTGAGATAATTCCGAGATGGGGCATCCCTGAAAGGCTTAGTAGCAACAATGGGACACCATTTGTCAATAATGCCTTACAGCAGATCAGCGATTATTTGGGAATAAACATGAGACAACACTGTGCCTACCACCCAGCTAGCGGTGGGACAGTGGAAAGAGAAAATGCTACCTTAAAAAATAAATTTACAAGATGTTGTGTTACTGTATAAAACTCTCTACACTTTTGTCTCAAATACAGAATCAAGTGAAAGCAGCACTACCCCAACCATCAGAAGGGAAGCTGCATGATCTAGAACCTGGAGACTGGATAGTGGTGAAAGACTTCTGGAGGAAAAACTGGAAGGCGAAGAGGTGGCTGGGACCGTGTCAAGTGCTCCTCACAACACAGACAGCAGTTAAGATCGCAGAAAGAGCCATGTGGATACAGGCCAGCCATTGCAAGCCTGTAGCTGGGCCTGAGGAGACATCGGACAGCACTGGAACCAATTAAGTGCAAGTAGTGATTAGAAGCCTCATACGAAAATGGGGTTGCCCCAGCTCACACTTCTGGCAAGCGCCCTGGTAGGACTATTCATAAGGGCAGGGGCATTGCGTGGACCCCACCCTACCATGGCTTTGACAAGTGTGACATGTGAACATGGGCTGCGTACAGGGCACACCAGAGCAAGTGACGATACCACCACAAAGCTGTGTTTCAGGGAGGTGCCATCTGAGGAAAGGCCTGGTGTTTCCTAAACATTTTCTGATGTATAGCTATTCTGGCTCTGTATTTCTTTTATTGTTGCTGTAGTTGTCCTTGTTGTCACAAAATGACAAAAAGGAGAAAAATGTAATGGAAAATTATCCATTTACTGTGAAATTTGAAAGAGAATGCTTTTCTTTAACTTAATGCTGTATAAGTTAAACGCTACTTTGATGAAGGCCTGTAGTTAGCTTATCTCTGTTTGAATTCTGTAAACATTCAACTCGACCTTGCGATAGTCGAACTCAGTGAAAGCTAAAGAGCTGTTATGTCTAAGACTAGGGGATTTGCCCTTGAGAGTGTGATAAGAAACAGAATAAAGCAAGTGTCTGTAAAATGTTAAGGCACACTTTTACATGAAGGCATCTAGCATTTGTATACTGGAGTCACTTCTGCAGAGTTAACAATAAAGCTCCTTTCTTTGCTCTTGCTAATAGTTGTGTCAAGTCGATTTAATTTCCATGACAGCTACATAATTCAAGATTTGTTTATCTGTCCTCTACAACATTATTTTAATTCATTGACGAGTAAGTTGACTAATTCTTTTCAAACTTCATCCCAAGATTTTGCAACACAATTGATTAAATAGACATATCACTTACTTTATGTTCCAATGTGAAATCAATCATTTTCCTTTGCTCCTCTTCTGCTTTGCGGCCTATTTGCATATTTGTCCATGTACTCGCATATATCCCAATTTACCCCCTCAGCTTTTCCTGATTCGGTATTAACTATAAATTGGAACAAGTTTCCAAATCTAAGCAATGATACTTCCACGCAAAAGTTTGAGAAATCTAGCTAAACTAAAAGTGGGGTTTCTACAGTCTATTTTAGATAAGGATAGGATAGAATGTTGCTGCAATGCTAGCTACTGTTCAATAGCTTCCTTGTAGGCATTGCTTAGACTTGCATGTGAAAGCAAATTACTTAAGCAAATTAGCAAAGAAAAGCAAAGTTGTCATAACATGGAAAATCCACCCATTGCATTAATATTTGGATAATTTCACTTGTTTTACTGAAAAGAAAATATCATTATTGAACAAAAGTGGATCCATTAAGCTTCTAATGGTGTTTAATGGAAGAGCTTAAGGATCACATGTTCAGATAATTCATCATGTGGTTGTGTTATTAAAGAATTTCAGTGGGGATGAAAATGCAAATTATGCAACTACTTAATCTCTCAGTGTTTCCATCTACATGTAAAATTCAGGTAGTGAAACCCTTTCTTATTTTAAAAGTTTACATATAATAATTATCATGATTAAAAGCACTGGAGATTATAAAATAATAAATAAAAAGAATGTTAAAGTTTATGAATGAAATCCACAATCAACTAGAAAATGTTAATGAGACACATGAGTTTATAAGGTTAGAAGTTTGATTAGGTAAGACATTTGAGGGCAGTTGGCAAAGAATCTGTAGATTTTATTCTGCCATAATTTAGTAGAGATCAAACTGAGGTTGAATCTGGAAGATCAGATCTCCCAGAATGTGCCATAAAGATCATCAGGTGTTAAGCAATATTTTTTTTTTACCTAACACATGATATTTATATCGAGATTACCTACAGTATGGAAACAGGCCCTTCAGCTCAACAAGTCCACACTAATCCTCTGAAAAGTACCCCCCCAGACCCATTCCCCTATCCTATATTCTTCCCTGTGGGACACTATGGGCAATTTAGTATGGCCAATTCATCTGAATTGGAGGAAACTCACACAGACACAGGGAAAACATGCAAACTCCACAGAGGCTGGAATTGAACCCAGGTCCCTAGTGCTGTGAGGCAGCCGTTCTAACCACTGTGCCACCCATTGTTTATATTGTTTAAACTGAACTCTTAGACGATCACAACAAAATGTTGGAATTATATTCTTCTTAACACTGCTGTTCTACCTTGTTTGGGTACCAAGAATAATGTAAAGATTGAAAAACTGAGTTAGGCAACTGCACAACCTTGAGACAACAGTAGTTGCTTCGTGCCTCATGGTTAGGGAAGATCTGCAGCTGAATAAATTAAGTGCTCCAGTCCATTGTCCGACTGTGCTGATGATGGTAGTGATTTACACTGAAGATGAAGTCGTGATTTGGAGGTGCCAGTGTCAGACTGGGGTGTACAAAGTTATATATCACATAACACTAGGTTATAGTCCAACAGGTTTATTTGGAAGCTCTAGCTTTCAGAGCGCTGCTCCTTCATCAGGTGGTTGTGGACCACATCATCAGGTGATTTTTAACATTGAAGATGAAGGCAATGCTGCCCTCTGAATTGCAATTTAAACTCACTTACTTTGAAGAGTGCAGAGCTTGAGTGGTCAGACTTAATGGTTCACATTTGTGATTTGCTGGCAGCTATGCTGTCAATGAAAAACTGTCAACAAGCCAGACATAAAACATGTTTCTTAATTTCAAAACTTCAAACAAAATGTACAAAATCTGCTTGAGGCATGGATACTAAGCTGAGCCCAGAGCTGAGTTTCATGATTCTGTATGTCAATAAATCAGGAGAGGTTTTATTTGCATAAAAATCTCTGCAATAAGTAGCACTATGTGGGGGGAGGTACAAGGCTTACCAGCTTCACACTGAAATTAAAGTTTGAATTATTCTATGATTGATAACCAATCATATGATGTAGCTGTAGTCATTGGTGATAAGGTTTAGTGTGGTAATTACTGTTAATATCTGATCCTTATGCCTAACCAGAATATGTCTAAAATATGTATTGCACATGCAAAAGTGAATCTCATTGGAATAAATAAGTAATATTTTATGATTTTATTAAACTTGTACTGAATGTAACATTTAACGTTGCCATTTGGTTATAGTGATTAAGCAAATCCCTCATCTTATGAATGTGTATATACTTCATTATCTTTGCCAATTCTGCAAAATATGAAGCATTTTATTTTATGCAATCAGCTTGTGATGTACTAGAACTCAGTGTTTTGATTAGCCACATTTTAATAAAGCTCTAACAAATTTCACAAAAATAAACCTTGCATTTAAACAGATGGAAATAAGGAGTTTCTTTGCTGAGCACTACAGAGAATATGACTGTGATTTTTGCCAGGGGAAACATTTTTTCGTAGTTTTATGCCAATGCTTTTTATGGCCTATTCCCTGATAGTCTCATAGTGCCTGTTACATTCACTAGTCTGTGGTATTCTGGGGAGGAAGGCCACACACCAGGTCAGTGTTGCTTTCCTGGGAGATTCCAGTATCAGGCAAGTCAAATCCAAATGCTATCATGTCACTTGGCCATAGGTTGTGTCCCTAAGGGATGGAGAGTCTAAGGTAGGCAGGAGACCCCAAAATCCCCACAAATAATGATATACATCTCAGTCACTATAGTCTGGAAGCCAATACCAATTGGTATCTGTTACTTCCTCTATTGCTAGCAGGGGTCAAGGTTCTCTCTGGATCCTGCCAACCTGGCCTCCATTAGTGGGGGGATGAGGAGTTTAGGGGCTAGACTTAAATGGCTGGAGAGAAGATCTAAGTTCTTGTGGGGAATGCCTTTGATTGGCCAGGGATTAAAAGGAGGACCCACGGACTATTTCACTGACAGCAGGTACACAGCTAAAACTGCTAACCCTTTGCATCACTTGCACTTAGCTCCACCCCTCACAAAATATCAACAATGTAGGAAAAGGCCTTTAAAATAACTATTAATTCGTTACTTAAGAGCCTCAATTTATCGAAGGGTACATAGTCAGGATTCCTGATGTTTCTCCCACCCCTACATAATTGCAGACAAGTAAGGAGTAGGCAGGTATGTGGTGACAAAGCTGTTTCACATCATGGATTCATGTAACTGCCTGCATCCATATTCACTAACAAGGGCAATTAAAATCCAGCCTTTGGATTACTTATTCCCCAAACTTGGTTGCATGTTACCATGACTTTGCAATGGTAATTAGGTGTAAACCACTTTCATCTATTTGTGCTATTAGTTCATCTATATTATTGCAGATGCTTTATGCATTCAGATAAAGTGATATTAGTTTCATTTTTGGCAATACTCTCTCCTCGCTGATGCATTATTTCTGTTAAACTCCCTGTCCCTTTAGGTCTCCCATTGTGAGTACAAGGCTTACCAGCTTCACACTGAAATTAAAGTTTGAATTATTCTATGATTGATAACCAATCATATGCTGTAAACTTGAATTTTCTCTGTCAATTTCTAATTCTCCCTCCACCTGACCTATAGCCCACCTCTGTTAGTTTACAGCCCTATCCACTGCTTTAGTTATACAATTGGTCACATATCCAAGCATGGTTTAAGTGGAGGCTCTTTCCTTCTCGAGAACATCCAAAGATGTGCAGGGTAGGTGAATTGGTTATGCTAAATTGTCCATAGTGTTAGATACATTAATCGGGGTAAATGTAGGGTAATAGGTCTGGGTGGGTTGGTCTTCAGAGGGACGGTGTGGACCTGTTGGGCCAAAGGGCCTGTTTCCATACTGTAGGAAACCTAATCCTATCTAAAGCTTGTGGGGAGGCACGGTGGCTCAGTGGTTAGCACTGCTGTCTCACAGTGCCAGGGATCTGGGTTCGATTCTGGCCTCAGGTGACTGTCTGTGTGGAGGTTGTACATTCTCCCTGTCTCTGTGTGGGTTTCCTTTGAGTATTTTGGTTTCTTCCCACATTCCAAAAGATGTGCAGGTCAGGTGAATTGGCCATGCTAAATTGCCCATAGTGTTCAGGGATATAGAACATACAACATTACAGCGTAGTACAGGCCCTTCGGCCCTCGATGTTGCGCCGCCCTGTCATACTAATCTGAAGCCCATCCCACCTACACTATTCCATGTATGTCCATATGCCTGTCCAATGACGACTTAAGTGCACTTAAACTTGGCGAATTTACTACCGTTGCAGGCAAAGCATTCCATACCCTTACTACTCTCTGAGTAAAGAAACTACCTCTGACATCTGCCTTATACCTATCTCCCCTCACTTTAAAGTTGTGTCCCCTTGTGTTTGCCATCCCCATACTTGGAAAAAGGCTCTCCCTGTCCACCCTATCTAACCCTCTGATTATCTTGTATGTCTCTATTAAGTCACCTCTCAACCCCCTCTATTAATAAAGGCCAAAACACTGTATGCCTTCTTAACAACCCTGTCAATCTGGGTGGCAACTTTCAGGGATCTGTGTACATGGACACCGAGATCTCTCTGCTCATCTGCACTCCCAAGAATCTTACCATTAGCCCAGTACTTTGCATTCCGGTTACTCCGGCCAAAGTGAACCACCTCACACTTGTCCACATTAAACTCCATTTGCCACCTCTCAGTCCAGCTCTGCATCCTATCTATGTATCTCTGCAACCTACTACATCCTTCGTCACTATCCACAACTCCACAGACCTTAGTGTCATCCCGAAATTTACTAACCCACCCTTCTAAGCCCTCATCCAGGTCATTTATAAAAATGACGAACAGCAGTGGACCTAACACCAACCCTTGCGGTATGCCGCTAATAACTGGACACCAAGATGAACATGTTCCATCAACTACAACCCTCTGTTTTCTTTCAGCAAGCCAATTACTGATCCAAACTGCTATATCTCCCACAATCCCATTCCTCCGCATTTTGTATAATAGCCTACTGTGGGGAACCTTATCGAACACCTTGCTGAAATAATGATGTGTAGGTTAGGTGTATTAGTCAAGGTGGGTTACTCTTCAGAGGGTTGGTGTAGACTTGTTCAGCCAAAGGGCCTGTTTCATGCTGTAGGGAATCTACACTGGTATGAGTGCTTCCATAAATCAGAACACCTTTATTCCACATTATACTTTAAACCACACATGTATGTCCCTAATCTGCTTGACCCTATGCTAATTGTCATTTAACTCAGATAACAATTTAGAGATTATTTATTTTGGTGTTTTGCGTTTAAATTTGGACCCTAACTTCTCAAGCAGAACATCATTCTTAGTTCTCTGTCACTTTAAGTTCATCTCTAGTTGCAATGAGGTATTCTTAATTCTGGCATCAGACAGGCAACACAATTTCCATTGGTGACTGTAGAGAACTCTCTCTCTCTCTCTCTCTCTCTCTCTCTCTCTCTCTCTATATATATATATATATATATATATATAGGACTATATTGTCTCCTAACATACCATATTCTTTCTTGCTCAACCCATTTGAATACCATCCTGTACTACGGTGTCACAGGTGGGTTGCTCATCCATCCTTTAGTCCTTGTCTTGATCCACTCAGTAAACACCTTATACCCATTGGTCAAGATCTGGATTGAGGCTCCTCCATCATTACCTGCAGGATCTCGAGATTTGCCTTGGTGCTCATCAACCTTCTGTCCCTGACTATTGATCAGCTTGAGTTTTCACTAATGTAGGGAGTGCATTGTTTTGGAACAAAGTGTCAAGTTCCTCTTCTCTCTCTGATATCCCACAAGATATGTAGCTCAAGCTCCAGTTTCAGGATCTCTAAGCTGAAGTTACTCAAGTTGCAGACACTCACTATGGATGTGCCTGTCTGGAATGCTAGTGCATTGCGCAGATACCCATGTATTGCATTTGTGGCACACCACTATCCTTGCCCTGTCTAACTCACCGTATTTATTTAATTAGTCAATTAGTTATTAATTTATACAGCTCAGGTAACAACAAGTCACCAGTCTACTATAGCCCCAAGAATAACAATGAGAGGGCATTGCAAAAAGCTCAGAAGAGGAAAGGTGAATGGACAGGTCTATAGGACAGGTCTAATATAATTAGTTCACACAAAGTGTGGCGCACATTTGGAATGGAATACTCAAGGAAGCAATCAAATGATGACGTCAATAGCTCTAAGAGGGAACTGAATGTGTTTTTAATGAGAAAATCAATGAGTACAAGTAAAGACTGTGGTTGTTCTGTTTGGAATAGATGGATACTAATGCATAATTCAACACTGACAATATTCTACCCACAATGCAAGTGAATAATTTTCATTAAACTGCTAGCTTCTGTTTTACGGGTAAGAAACAATCTGGCATTCCTTTTCAAATGCTGTTTCTCATGTCCTCCCACCAGGCATAGAAATGCAAGTACTTCCTTTCTGACTCCAATATTCTGTAGCATTCGCACCTGTTGGACATGATTATGCCTAAATAAATCCATCATTCAGCAGAAAATTGTTCATTGTAGCAATCAAACAAAAAAAAATTATCTTATAAAAACGTAGTGGAATGTAATTGCCCCAAAACTCATTTGAAAAAAATCTTCCTTGATTAATGCAGTTTTTACATGTTTCTCATGTGAGCACAAATAATCTCAAATAATTGGAATATCTTGATGGAGTGAATGATGGAAAATGACCCACTAGGAAAGACAATTTTTAAAAAAAGCAACACAGCATTGTAATATTCTAAAAGTCTTTAGATTCTGAAAGTGGTTCCAGATGATAGGAAAGGCACAAATGTAAAGCACTTATTCAAGAAAGGAATGAGTCAAAACATGGGATATGAATAGGGCAGTTAGCCAAATAACTGATATCAGAAAAATGCTGATGTCCATAATAAGTAGCAGCCAGGTATTTAGGAAATTATATTATGTTCAAATGTAACAGGATCCTGACACAATGCAGGCTTGGTTGACAAGGAGCAAGTAACATTCACTCTACACAAAAGCCAAACAATATCCATCACTAAGAGAATCTTACCATCTTCCTTTGACATGTGGTGGAGTTTCCATCACTGAATCCCGCACTGTCAACATTCTGGGAGTTAGTATGGACTTAAAACTCAACTGGACTTGGCATATAAATACAGTGGCTGCAAGAACAGGCTAGAAGCTCGGAATATTGCAGTGAGTAACTCACCTCCTAACTTTCAAAACCTGTCCATCATCTACAAGGCACAAGTCAGGAGTGTGATGGATTACTCCCCACTTGCCTTGATGAGTGCAGCTCCAACAACATTGAAGAAGCTTGGTATCATCCAGGACAGAGCAATCTGTTTGATTGGCACCACATCCACAAGCATCTTCCACCACAGATGCTCAGTGGCAACTGTGTACTATCTACAAGATGCAGTTCAGAAGTTCATTAAAGATCCTTAGCCAGTATCTTCCAAACTCATGACCATTTCCAGCAGATACATAGGAACACCACCATCTGCAAGTTCCTCTCCAAGCTGCTGTCTATCCTGACTTGGAAATATATCACCATTCCTTCGATGATATCATAAACCCTGGAATTCCCTCCTGT
This sequence comes from Chiloscyllium plagiosum, assembly GCF_004010195.1. Lineage (NCBI taxonomy): Eukaryota > Metazoa > Chordata > Chondrichthyes > Orectolobiformes > Hemiscylliidae > Chiloscyllium > Chiloscyllium plagiosum. Next base: position 94,101,484 of record NC_057710.1, on the reverse strand, counting down.
ATAGCGTCTGGATTAACCTGCAGCAGCTGGACTTTAGTAGTTCAAGAAGACAGGTCACATTCACTGCCTCAAGGGCAATGAAGGAACAGCAATAAATGCTGGCCCAGTCAGCTAAGCACACGTCCCATGAAATTATAAAAAGCTAAAGTCAACCTGGTTTTGTTAAAGGGAAATTGTGTTTGACAATTTGATTACAGTTCCTGAAGGATGTGACAAGCAGGTTCAATAAAGGTTTACATAGTGTATTTAGATTTCCAAAAGACATTTAATTAAGTGTCACATAAAAGATTACCCAGAAGAAGGGAACTCACAACGTTTATGTAATAAATTAGTGTGGAACAGAGGATTAGCTAACTATCAGGAAACAGAGAGTGGGTCCTGAGAGTGGGGTTAAATGATTAATTTTCAGGTTTGGAAACAGTAACTAGCAAGTATTACAGAGATGAGTGTGGGGCCTCAACTATTTGATTATGAATTGCATGAAGGGACCAAGTGTATTGTAACTAAATTTACTGTCATTATAATAATAGGGAAGCAAGTTTTGCGTAGGAAACAATGAGTCAGCAAAGGAAATAGGTTAAGTGAGCAGGGAACATTTGGCAGTTGGAGTATACTGTGGTAAAATGTAAAGTTCTCCACTTTGGTTGGCACAATAGAAAAATATAATATAATTTAAATGGAAAGACAGAGTTCAGAATGCTGTGATACAAAGAGATCCTTGTATGTTTGCGCAGGCATCTTAACAATGTGTTCCAACAGGTTTCAATTCCCCATACTTTTATGGGGAAATGATTAAGATTAACAAGCCAGAAGCATCTAACTCACAGGTAGGGACTTTTTTGGACACTGTCAGATCTCTGGTGATTGCACGTCAGAAGTTTCAACTTTCTGGGTCATTCCCATGACGTCAGCTGTGTTGGGACTTTCACACGGTTATAATGTACAGATGTTTAAAATTCATTCATGGGATGTGGGCAGTGTTGATTCACACCACATTTATTACTCATCTGTGATTGCCCTTGAGAAGGCAGTGGTGAATTATAGTTGGTATCTACTGCTGCCACTGAGCATCAGTGGTGGGGAGAGTGAATGTGAGGTAAGGTGCCAATCAATCAGGCTGCATTGTCCTGGATGGTGCTGACTGTCTTCAATTGCTTTGAGTGACTCCTGTTTCAGTTGTTGAAATTAGTATCTTCTTATCAGAGGATCTGAGTCAATGTAAACCAAAGAATACAAACCTGAAGTTGTTGCAGAAACAGAGAGACTCTGAGGTATTTGCATACGTAAGTTGTTGTAAGTGGCAGGTAGGTTGAATATTAGGTTCCAAAGGTGTGTGAGATTCTGGCCTTTAAATACAGCCATTGAATAAAATAAACCAGGACACTATAATAAACCTTTCTGAATCACTAGTTTGGCTTCAATTAGTCCAGTTCTTGGCTCAACGCTATAAGAAGGAGCTACACTCTTTAGAAAGGGCACAGACAAGATTTCTGAGAGTGTTTCTGGTGATGAAGGAGTTCAGTTACATCGATAGACTGGAAAGATTGAAATTGTTCGGCTTTACCTTGCGTTTTAAGCTAATGCTGTTACCTGCAACTGAGATATTGGTCTGGGGAATGTCAGGCTGTGACACAGTCACTGAGGCTGCTTGCTCCCTTCTCTATGTAAGGCTTTTCAACTCTTTATGTACTATAATGCTCTGTTATTTACTTCTACACATAGTAGATAATCCAATACAGCTCGCTAGTGTCGAGCCTCTTTACACACTCGTTTAGACTGGAGCATTTTCACTTGCTGATATCAGAACCATATGATTGGTTACATCATCATGATTTACATGAATCCCGTTGCTGTATCTCCTCATCTCAAGTTTCAGTCTACTAGATCTATATCATTCCAACAGTTGTTTTACTTATTTTGTCTTTGTAATACGCAATGTCATTATTAACATAATTTTTACCATTATCACTGTTATCACCATTATCTCCATCTACCCACCCTGCCCTCCTACAAAATCTGAATCTCTAAAGTTGATATAATCTGGAGCTCTGACAGGAAGTCCTCATCTGGTTGTGTTCAATACTAAGTGTTGTGGTATATCTGGAATAGTTGCAGTACCCTGTACACTATTGGATGTAGTGTGAGTATGGCTGTTACACATCTGATTATAGAGGAGAAAGTGAGGACTGCAGATGCTGGAGATCAGAGCTGAAAATGTGTTGCTGGAAAAGCGCAGCAGGTCAGGCAGCATCCAAGGAGCAGGAGAATCGACTTTTCGGGCATGAGCCCTTCTTCAGGAATGAGGAAAGTGTGTCCAGCAGGCTAAGATAAAAGGTAGGGAGGAGGGACTTGGGGGAGGGGTGTTGGAAATGCGATAGGTGGAAGGAGGTCAAGGTGAGGGTGATAGGCC
>NC_057710.1:94053299-94098579 GCF_004010195.1 Chiloscyllium plagiosum | reverse complement strand
AGGTGAGGACCAGTGGGGTTCTGTCCTGGTGGCGATTGGAGGGGCGGGGCTCAAGGGCAGAGGAGCGGGAAGTGGAGGAGGTGCGGTGGAGGGCATCGTCGATCACGTCTGGGGGGAAATTGCGGTCTTTGAAGAAGGAGGCCATCTGGGTTGTTCGGTATTGGAATCGGTCCTCCTGGGAGCAGATGCGGCGGAGGCGAAGGAATTGGGAATATGGGATGGCGTTTTTACAGGGGGCAGGGTGGGAGGAGGTGTAATCTAGGTAGCTGTCTTCCTTTTCCTCAGTTGTCAGAAGTGTTAATTCATGCTGGAAAATAAGTCTTTTTTTTAACAAGAATTCTTTTCCCCTTTTTGAGCCCTTGTTGTTCCTGAGAATGAATCAGTTACTTATGTCTTGTCTGGAAAGTAAACTATTCAGCTGTCATATCTAACCAGCAAAAGCCTGAATCTTTGTACGCACAGAGGCAATTTTTGAGATTTCTTTAACTGCTAAATGTTACCTAAGTCTTGTTGTTCACTTCAACCTAAAATTTCAGTCTGTAATATTTCTTTTTCTTTCTCTGTAACAGTCCATGTTCTTTGCCAAAGCAATCATTATAAAATAGACTGGTTTTCATGTTCTATCAGTTTGTACTTAAATATAAATTGCTTCTGATTGTCTGGATGATGGCTACTGTAATGAATAAGACTGAGTTGTAATGTGCTAAAACCTCAGTAGAAAGTACCTTCTCTTTAATCCTTTCAAAAGTCTCTTCTTTACTCAGATGCCTGTTTGAGCTTTTTTCAAAGTTTTTTTATCAATTCGCTAAGATTGGTTAAATAAGGATAAACCTCCCACTTGATTCACCAGGTCCAAAAATTGCTCTACATTATTTATGCTCATCGATGCTGAAAATTCACTGGTGGCTCGTCTTCCTTAGATATACCATTATGCTATGTTCTTATACAACCTGTCCTCGGAATGTTAGATTTGTTTTGGAGAATTGATATTTACATTTAAAGTAAGACCTGCGTTCTGCTATATCTTAATTATGCTCCTGCCTCTCTCATCACATTCCTTCTTCACTTTACTATGCAGTAGGATATCATCCATATGGCAACTGATTACCTGTTTTGCATTAAGGATTTCAAATATTGCCCTTTGGAAAATCCCTGAAGCAGAGGAGATCTCAAATGGTAGGCAACTGAAGCAATGCTCCCTGAAAACTGTAAGAGTGTCTGCCAGAATGCTCCTTGAGTTTGGTGAAAAGTTTGCTTGTTACCAATTTTGAGGAGATTCTCCTGCTCCTCGGATGCTGCCTGACCAGCTGTGCTTTCCCAGCAACACTGTAATGAATTTATCCATAGAGCCAGATAAAGTAGATAAGTTCCTTAATAAATACTTTGCATTGATATTTACCAAGGAGAAGGACGTGGATGACAGTAAGATGAGGGAGGAGTGTGTTGACTTTCTAGGACATGTCGATATTAAGATGGAAGAGTTGTTGGGTGTTTTGGAAAACATGAACACAGCTAGGTCCCCAGGGCCTGATTGGATCTATCCAGGATAGTGATGAAGGCAAAAGAGAAGATTGTTGGGGCCTTCCAAAGGTCTTTGTATCCTCTTGAGCCACAGGCAAGACTGGAGAAGAGCCATGTTGCTCCTTTGGTCAAGACGGCCAACAGGAATAATCCAGGACACTATAGGCTGGTGAACCTTACCTCACTGGTAGGGAAATTATTGGAGAAGGTTCTTAATGACAGGATTTACTTACGTTTGGAAAAGTGTTGACTTATGAGGAATAGTCATCATGGCTTTGTGAAGAAGAGGTTTTGCCTCCCAAATTTGATGGAGGTTTTTGAGGAAGATAATTGATGATAGTCGGAGAAAGTGAGGACTGCAGATGCTGGAGACCAGAGTTGAAAAATGTGATGCTGGAAAAACACAGCAGGCCATGCAGCATTCGAGGAGCAGGAGAATTGACGTTTCGGGCATAAGCCCTTCTTCAGGAATGAGGCTGGTGTGCCAGGTGGGCTGAGTCTACATTCATCCCGTGATGTCGATAATAGTAGAACAGTGGATGTTTTCTGCATCGATATTACTAAAGCACTTCACAAGTTCACTCATGGTCGGCTGGTCCAAAAGACTAAATGATTTTTTAAAATGCACTTTTAGGCCATAGGTGTCTCTGGCTGACCAGCATTTATTGCCCATCACTAGGTGCCCTTGAGAAGATTACAGTGAGCTTTGTTCTTGAACTGCTGCAATCCACCTGCTGTGTGTTGATCCATAATGCCCTTAGGGAGGAAATTCCAGTATTCTAATCCAGCAACAGTGAAGGAATGGTGATGCATTTCCAGGTTGAAATGGTTAGTGCTTGAAGGGGAATTTGCAGGTGATGGTGTTCCCATGTATCTGCTACTCTTGTCCTTCTAGATGGAAGTGGATTTGGAAGGTGCTATCTAAGAACCTTTGGTGAATTTCTACGATGCATTTTGGACATGAAGCACTGTACTGCTATGGAGCATTGATGTGAGAGGGAGTGGATGCATGTGGATGCAGTGCCAATTAATTGTGCTGCTCTAGTCTGGACCGTGCCAAGCTTCTTACATGTTGTTGGAGCTGTATCCATCCAGGCATGTGGGAGTATTGCATCAAATTCATGACTTCTGCCTTGTAGATGGTGGACTGGCTTTGGGGAGTCAAGAGATGATTTAGTCACCACAGTACTTCTAGCCTCTGAGCTGCTATTGCAGCCACTTGTGTTTATGTGATGGTCCAGCTGAATTTCTGGTTAGTTAACAGCAAGGATGTTGAATATCAGAGGATTCAGTGAAGGTAATGCCATTGAATGTCAAGGTGTGATGGGTGGATTATTATTATGGGCCTATTATTGGAGATGGTTATTGCCTGGTATTTGCATGGCACAAATATTACTTGTTACTTTTTATTCCATGCCTGCATTACATTCAGATCTTGTTGCATTTGAATATGGTCTACTTCAGTATCTGAGAAGTCATGGATGGTGCTGAACATTGTGGAATCATCAGCAAACATCTTCACTTCTGACCTGATGATGGGAGGAAGGTCATTCATGAAGCAACTGAAGATGATTGGTCATGGGACAATACCCCGAGGAATCCTGTGGTGATGTCCTGGAGTTGAGATGACTGACCTCCAACAACCACAATTATCTTCCTATGTGCCAGGTATGACTCCAACCAGAAGAGAACATGCCCCTGATACACATTTTTTCAAGTTTTCCAAGGGCTCCTTGATGCAACACTCAGTTGAATGCAGCCTTGATGTCAAAGGCTGTCACTCCCACCTTACCTCTGGAAAGCAGCTGTTTTGTCCATGTTTGAATCAATGCTGTAATGAGGTCAGGAATTGAGTTGCCTGGCAGAATGCAAACTGGGTGTCACTGAGTGGGTTATTGCTGAGCAAGTGTTGCATAATAGCACTGTTGGTGACACCTTCCATCACTTTACTAATGATGGAAGTAGAATGATGGGGTGATGATTGGCTGGATTGGATTTGTCTTGCTTTTACAGGACACGCTGAGCAATGTTCCACATTGTCAGGTAGATGCCAGTGTTGCAACTGTACTAAAATAGTTTGGCGAGGCGAGAGTCAGGTTCTGGGGCACAATCCTTCAGTACTATTGCCTGAATGTCGTCAGGGCCCATAGTCTTTGCAATATCCAATGTCTCTAACTGTTCCTTGTTATCACATGAAGTAAATACATTTGGCTGAAGACTGGTATCTGTGATGCTGGGGTCCACTGGAGGAAGCCGAGATAGATCATTCACTCAGCACTCCTGTCTGAAGATTGTTGTGAAAGTTTCAGCCTTATATTTTGCACTGATATGCTGGGCTCTTCCACCATTGAGGATGGGGATATTTGTGGAGCCTCCTCCTCCAATGACTTGTTTAATTATCCACCACCAATCATGAGTGGATATGGCAGGACTGCAAAACTTCGATCTGATCCATTGATTGTGGGATCGTTTAACTCTGTCTATCACATGCTACTAATGCTGTTTGGGAGCTTCACCATGTTGAAACCTCAACTTCAACTATACCTGGTGCTGCTCCTGGCATGCCCTCCTGCACTCTCCATTGAACAAGGGTTCATTTCCTGGCTTGATGGTAAAGGTTGAGTGGGGATATGCCGGGCCATGAGGTTGTAGATTGTGCTGGAGTACAGTTCTGCTGCTGTTGATGGCCAACAGTGCCTCATGGATGCACAGTCTTGAATTGCTCAATCTGTTCAAAATCTGTCCCATTTAGCAAGTGATAATGCCACACGACACAATGAAAATCTCAATGTGGAGGAGGAACAAGTATGGTATAATGGTTACTCTTACCGATATTGTCATGGACAGATGCATCTGCAACTGGCAGATTGGTGAGGATGAGATCAAATATGTTTTTCCCTCTTGTTAATTCCCTCATTTCCTGCCATAGACCCATTCTAGCAGCTAAGACTTTTACGACCTGACCAGCTTGACCAGTAGTGCTGCTGAACTACTCTTGATGGTGGACACTGAAATCCCCCACCCAGAGTACATTTTGTGCTCCACTCTCCCTCAGTGCTTCATCCAAATGTTGATTAACATGGAGGAGTACTGATTCTTCAGCCGAGGGAGGATGGTATATGGTAATTAACAGGTGGTTTCCTTACTCATGTTTAATCTAAAGCCATGGGGTCCAGAGTAATGTTGGGAATTCACAAGGCACTCTCTCCCAACCCATACCAAAATGCCACCACTTCTGCTGGGTTTGTCCTGCTGGTGGGACAGGGATGGCGATGGTGGTGTCTGGGACATTGTCTATAATATATGAGTTAATGAGTATTTCATTGTCAGCCTATTGCTGGACTAGTCTGAAGGACAGCTCTCCCAAGTTAGGTATGAGACCCCAGGTTTTAGTAAGGAGAACATTACAGATCTACCTTTCTCTTTTCCCCTGCCTAGGTAGATGTCAGGTTGTTCATGTGGGATCCATGGTGAGTTGGTAAGTTGGATATGAAATTATCTTGGTCACAGAAGATCATAGAAGCGAATTATTGTGAAGGGGTGTTTTTCTGACTGGTTGTCTGTGACCAGCAGTGTTCTGCAAGGGTCTATACTAGGACCTCTGTTGTTTGTAATATATATGAATGATTTGAATGAAAATATAGGTGGTCTGATTTGAAGGTTTGTAGGCAACATGAATATTGGTGGAGTTGTGGATAGCAAAGAAGACACAGCATTATATAGATCATTTGGAAATTTGGGCAGAGAAGTGGCAGATGGAGTTTATTCCAGACAGATGTGAAGTGATGCATTTTGGGGAGGTGGGGGCTCCAATGCAAAACAAAAGTATACAGTAAATGGTGGGCACTATGAGATACAGAGGGATCTTGGAGTCCAAGTTCATAGCTCTCCAAACTTGGAATGTTTTCATTAGAGTGTCAGTATAGAAGTATATAAAATTATGAGAGGCATGGATAGGGTGGATAGTCACGCTTTAACATTCAATGGCATTACGATCACCGAATCCCCTACTACCAATGCTCAGGAGACTACCACTGACCAGTAACTTAACTCAACTGATGAAATACTGTGGCTACAAAAGCTGGTCAGAGACTAGGAATACTGCAGCAAGTAACTGACTTCCTGAATCCACAACACAGCGTTGGTGATGATGGTTGTGGATGTTTGTGAATGTGGTGCCAATCAAGCGGGCTGCTTTGTCCTGGTCTGAAGCTTCTTGAGTGTTATTAGAGCTGCACATCAAACTAGTGGGCAGTATTTCACCACAACTCACTCATCACCAATTTCCCCTCCAAGCTACTCACCATCCTAACTTGAGTTTCTGAGTTTGAGTTTGATTCATTGTTGTCACACATACAGAGATATAATGAAAATGTGAAGAGTGTGGTGCTGGAAAAGCACAACTGGTCAGGCAGCATCCAAGGAGCAGAAGAATTGAATTGAATTGAATTTATTGTCACGTGTACCGAGGCGCAGTGAAAAGCTTTGTCTTGCAAGCAATACAGGCAGATCACCCAGTTAAACAGCAAAGATAAGTAAATAATAGGTAAACAGTGGCAAAACAAAATAAAACACAGTTACAAGCAAATGCTAAGAGTTTGTGAGTCCATTCAGTATTCTAAAAAAATTAGGATAGAAACTGTTTTGAAACTGGCTGGCACATGTGTTCGGACTTCTGTACCTTCTCCCTGATGGTAGAGGTTGTAGAAAAATTGCCAGGGTGGGATAGATCTTTGAGAATACTGGCAACGTTTCCTTGACAACGGACCTGGTAGATGGTTTCTATAGATGGGAGGTTGGCCTTTGTGATTGTCCGGGCCGAGTTCACCACTCACTGAAACTGTCTCTGATCTTGAATGGTACAGTTGCCATACCAGGTAGTGATACGTCCAGACAGAATGCTCTCGATGGCCCACCTATAGAAATTGACAAGAGTATTCGCCGTCATGCCAAATTTCCTCAGCTGCCTGAGGAAGAAGAGACGTTGTTGGGCCTTTGTAATCAATGTGTTCACATGAAGAGTCTAAGAAAGCTTGTTGTGGATGACCACTTCCAGGAGCTTGACACTCTCCACTCGTTCCACCTTTGTGCTGTTAATATGTAGGGGGCATGAGTAATAACCCGCTGAAAGTCACTAATGAGTTCCTTGGTTTTGCGGGCATTGAGAGCTAGGTTATTCTCAGTGCACCATTTTTCCAGGTCTCCCACTTCCCACCTGTGGTCTGTTTCGTTGCCATCTGAGATTCGACCGACTATGGTGGTGTCATCAGCGAACTTGTAAATGGCATTAGTCTGGTATTTGGCGATGCAGTCATGGGTATACAGTGAGTATAGCAGGGGCTGAGTACTCACCCCTGGGGGGCTCCAGTGTTGAGTGTTAGTGAGGATGAAATATTGTCCCCAATCTTCACTGATTGTGGCCTGTTGATTTGGAAATTGAGGATCCAGTTTTGAGCATAAGCTCTTCATTAGGAATTAACAAAGAGCTTATACTCGAAATATTGACTCTCCTGCTCCTCGGATGCTGCCTGACTGGCTGTGCTTTTCCAGCACCACATGCTTCGACTCTTAAATACTGCCCACTAACTTCACGAGTGCAGCTCTAATAACACTCAAGAAGCTTCAGACCAGGACAAAGCTGCCCGCTTGATTGGCACCACATTCACAAACATCCACTACCATCAGCATCAATGCTCAATCACAGCAGTGTGTATTACCTGCTAGATTCACTGCAGAAATTTGCCAAAGATCCTTCGACAGCATCTTCCAAACCCAAGGCCACTTCCACCTAGAAAACAAAGACAGCAGAAACATGGGGACATTGAGGCAAGGCAGAGGGAAGTATAAATGCAGTCAATGGATGAAAGGCTAGTTTGAGTAATGGACTGGGCTGCATTAATCTCTCTGTTGTTTTTTTGTGGTCTTGGGAAGAGCAGTTGCCACACCACTCTGTGATGAATCCGGATAGGAGGTTTTCTATGGTGCATCTATATTGGCAGCACAGTGGTTTAGTGGTCAGCACTGCTACCTCGTAGTGCCAGGGATGCGGGTTTGATTCTAGCCTTGGGCTACTGTCTGTGTGGAGTTTGCACATTCCCCCTGAGTCTGTGGGTTTCCTCCTGGTGCTCTAGTTTTCTCCCATAGTCCTGAGATGTGTGGGCTAGGTGGATTAGCCATGGTAAATGTGGGATGACAGGGATGGGGTGAGTCAGGATGGGATGCTCTTCAGAGGGTTGATGTGGGCTCAATGGGCCAAATGGCCTGCTTCCATGTTGTAGAGATCTGATGATTAAAAATTGATAAGGGTTGTTGTGCACTTGGAAATATATCACTGTTCCTTCAGTGTTGCTTGGTCAAAGTCCTGGAATTATCCTCCTTAATTCCATCATGGTGTACCTGCAACACGTGGATTGCAACAGTTGAAGAAGGCAACTGATCACCATCTTCTCAAGAGTAGCTAGGGAGGGGCAATAAATGCTCGCCGGCCAGCAATGCCCATGTCTCACGAGTGAATAAAGAAAATGTAAATTATTCTGTGATATGAGATTTCATAACATCACTTCACTTCAGAAAAGGATTATCTTACTTTACCTTTGGCTACCCTCTTCTCCAAATCCCCAGGAGGTTCGATGAGTGAGCAATGGGTGATAGGCTTTTATTTACTTATCCTGCTGCTTTTAACTTATGGCACATTATGTTAGGTCACAAGTTATGTAGAGTGTTCATTTCCACCTGTTTTCAAATTCACAAATGGTAGCAAAAGCAATTTTCTGCAACACATTGCTAATAATGTGATGGAAACACAGACACATCATTCACCAACTGCATAAAATTTAAATAAGCTTGTTTCTGAAACACTAAATTTTCTTGAGAGAACAAAAAATATTGCTGGGAATAATAGGAACATTTCTAACTAATACATCTAGAAAACAAAATGAGAGCTTGCTGATTCTGTTACATTTATTCTGATGATGATCCAAAATCCTAAAAAAAAAGATAAAATAGAAACCCACCCTCTTAAAAATTTACATATATGTATTTCTCATAACTAAAATCTTCTGTGGGCAGATTAAAAGATTTGTTCATGTTTTGTGTGTTATGCAAATACAAATGCAGTGCTATGTTTTCACTGTGGGAGAGGCTTTATGATTCGTGCTTTGTAGCTGGTGTGTGTAGGAAGGTGAGGTTCATACTCATCTGATTGAACATTACCAGGCTTTATTAAACATAATGGCACACATGCCTAGGTAAGAGAAGACCTCTTACTTGGAGCACTACATATCTCGGTTCCAGTCTCCGTGTAATCTGATACCACTACAGAAAGACAGAAGCATAGCAAATAGGAGCAAGAGTTGGCCATTCGGCCCTTCATCATTCATTATGGCCATGGCTAATCAATAGTTTGCTCCCTCTTTCCCCCAATATCCTCTGATCTTTTTAGCCCAAGTGCTACAGTGAACTCTTTCTTGAAATTATAGAATGTTGTGGCTCAAAGACTCTAAATGCTCACCATTCTCTGTGTAAGGAAATTTCTCGTCACCTCAGTCATCTCTGTGACTACTGGCTCTGGACTACCCAATAACCAGGAACATTCTTCCTCATTTATCCTATCTTGTCCTGTTGGAGTTTAATAGGTTTCCATGATATTCTTGCCTCTTTCCTCTGAACTCCAGTGAATACAATCCTAATTGATTCAATCTCTCCCGATATCAATTCTGCCATCCCAAGAATCAGTCCCATAAACCTTCACTACAGTCCCTCTAAAACAAGAACATCCTTCCTCAGATAAGAACAAAACTGCACACAATCTTCTAAGTGTACCCTGCATAATTGCAGCCAGAGATTCCTGTTGCTGTACTTGAATCCTCTCACTATGAAGGCTAACATACCGTTTGGCTTCTTGACCACCTGCTACCCTGTGTGGTCACTGTCAGTGTCTGGTGCATGAGAACACTCAGGTCTAATTGCACATTCCACTCCCTCAAGTGATAGCCATTCAGATAATAATCTACCTTCCTAATTTTGCTTCCAAAATGGATATTAGAATTAGGCTTTATCGTCACACATGCTCAAGTACAGGGTTACAGGAATGCAGTCAGAAGTGTACAAAGCACCATGCCTGGTGCCATTCCAGGTACAAAGGTGCCTAGGTATAAATTCTTAGGTATTGCGGAATCCCTACAGTGGGAAGAGGCCATTTGGCCCACACCGACCCTCCGAAGAGTGTAACCTACCCAGACCTATTCTCCTACCCTATTACTCTGTATTCACCCCTGCCTAATGCACTTAGCCTACACATCCCTGAACATTATGGCCAATTTAGCATGGCCAACTCGCTTAACCTGCACAACATTGGATTGTGGGAAGAAACCAGAGCACCTGGAGGAAAGCCACGCAGACACAGGGAGATTGTGCAGCCTCCACACAGACAGTCGCCCAAGGCTGGAATCAAATCCAGGTCCCTGGCGCTGTGAGACAGCAGTGATAACCACTGAGCCACCAGGCTACACAAGAGAAGTATAGAAATAAAAGTTGCAAGTTCAAAATTACTGTCTGTCTTAACTGCTAAGCCATGGGCCTGAATTGAGTCCAATACCAGTAGTTCTTCTTGTTCCAAGCAGGGCTGTATCCACACTGGGCTCGCTCTCCCCCTGTGCTGGACTAGCTCTCCCCCTACTCTGCGCTCGCTCTCCCCCTGTGCTGGGCTCACTCTCCCCCTTCTCTGGGCTCCCTCTCCCCCTGGTCTGGGCTAACTCTCTCCCCTGCACTGGGCTCACTCTCCCCCTGCACTGGGCTTGCTCTCCTCCACTCAGGGCTCGCACTTCCTCTGTGCTGGGCTCGTTCTCCCTCTGCTCTCAGCCCACTCTCCCCCATGCTAGAATCCTTCTCCACTGGGCTCAATCTCCTCTGTGCAGGCGTGAACGCGCCCTCGCTAGATATATTTATACTGTGACTGCCATGCAATTACCGACTCATTCAGCTTATCGAAAGCACGCTGCAACATCTCTGCATCCTCCTCACAGCTCATCCTCCCACCCAACTTTGTGTCATCTACATGTTTGGAAATGTTACATTTAGTTTCCTCATCTAAATCCGATATTTTGAATACCTGGGTTTCTAGTACTGATCCCTGCAGTGCCCCACGAATCACTGCCTGCCACTCCGAAACGGATTCATTTCTTCCACCTTTTTTATTCCTGTCTGCCAACAGGCTGACAATGCTTCTTTTGTATGTGCTCAGTAGCTAAACCTTGAATAAATGTACAATAACCTTAAATCTACAGTGTTTAAAAGTATCTGTTTTATTCAATGTGGGAATTAATCGATAAATTGTATTTAATACATTTGGATGCACTTTGTGCACATTCACGAGTCTTCCAATCTGCACCAATAACTATCCAGAAGTAGGGTCACTGAATTTGAAACATTAACTCTGATTTCTGTTCACAGATGCTGCCAGATCTGCTGACATTTTCCAGCAATTTCTGTTTTATGTTTACTCAAATGTATTTAGCTTCAAGCGCAAATGAATGAAAACAAGTAATGACAATTGTATTCTGATTGTCTTTTTAAAATGTGCATAATCTGAGTTAGGTTTATTGAGATCCTACTAAAAACTGATAAATTTTAAAATCCAGCTAGATCTAACATTAATTAATAGGGAATAAATATATCATACAAGAAGGTACAAATGTAAATAAAACTGTTCATGCTGGAAATAAAAGCAGAAAATGCTGGAGAAAATTAACAGGTCGAATAGCAGTGGTGGATAGCTGTCCAAAGCAGACAGCACACACTGTTTGTGTTTTCTATTTACGTGATTGCAGTATACAGTCATCATTAAGCGTGCTCCACCATCACAGCAGAGCAGCAGTTCAATATTGTGACAGTGTAAGTTAAATGGCCTTAATCAAACAAAACAGAAATGACTGGAGCAGCTGAAGTCATTCTGGAATGGTGCCTGAATGGTGCCTGGTAGTGTCCCTATCTTTGCACCAGAAGACCTACATTCAATTCCCACCTGTTCCAGAGATGCCTCATTACATCTTTGAGTAGGTTGTTGTGGAAAATGCCAACCTGGGAGAGACACAGAAGTGTCTGCCACAACCCGACCGAGATTAGGCTCTAATGTTCTCTAACATAGCTCCGGAAGCCTTAGTGTGGATGGTGGACAGGAGGAGAGAGAGAGAGAGATTCTCTGTCTATTGTGGACTACAAGGTTCTCCAGGCAGACACAACATGGTGTAAGTCTTTAGATCAGCTCAATGATGGCAAAAATATTTAACACACAGTGGGCAATCTTGTGCTTGCTACTTAGCTAGATCGAGGCTTGAGAGATGTGTTTCTTTCTGCTTCAAACACTTGCAAGAACTTTTTATGGGCCTAGCAAGACATGAACTGGGACTATTTACCTTTAAGAAGGTTTTGGATAATAAACTATTTAATTGTTTCTTTCCATTGATCATTTCTTTTTTATGAACTTTGTAAAAATTGGCTTAAGGTGGGAAAAGCCACAAGATGGAAAAGGGCAAAGACAATTGCAAGAGCTTGCAAGAGCTCCAGATGAGAAGAAAATGGATAAATATATAATAAAGGCAAAATAAAGGCAAAGTAACAGGAATGCAGAGTACTGTGCTAATGGTAAGATTCTTGGTGGTGTAGTTGAGCAGAGAGATCTTGGCGCTCATGTACATAGAGCCTTGAAAGTTGCCATCCAGGTTGACAGGGTTGTTAAGAAAGCATATAGTGTGTTAACCTTTATTGGTAGAGTGATTGAGTTTCAGAATCATGAGGTCATGCTGAAGCTGTAGAAAACTCTGGTGTGGCTACATTTGAAGTATTGTGTACAATTCTGGTCACTGCATTATGGGATGGATATGGAAGCTTTGGAAAGGGTTCAGAGGAGATTTACTAGGATGTTGCCTGGTATGGAGAGAAGGTTCTACGAGGAAAGGCTGAGGGACTTGAGGCTGTTTTTCTTCGAAAGAAGAAGGTTGAAAGATGACTTAATTGAGACATATAAGGTGATTAGAGGGTTAGATAGGTTGGACAGTGAGAGCCTTTTTCCTCAGATGACGATGGCTAGCACGGACATAGCTTTAAATTGAGTGGTGATAGATATAGGACAGCTGTCAGAGATAGTTTCTTTACTCAGAGAGTAGTAGGGGCATGGAATGCCCTGCTTGTAACAGTAGTAGACTTGCCAACTTTAAGGGCATTTAAATGGTCATTGGATAGGCATATGGACAAGAATGAAGTAGTGTAGGTTAGATGGGCTTCAGATTGGTTTCACAGGTCGGCACAACATTGAGGGCCGAAGGGCCTATGCTCTGCAGTAATGTTCTATGTTCTGCTGTGCTTGATGGAAATCTGAAACAAACACAGACTGCTGGAGAAACTCAGGAGGTCTTGCAGCATCTGTGGGGAGAGAAACAGAGTTAACAGAGTCCAAGATGACTCTTCAGAACTGAAACGTGTTGGAAAGTTTTTTAATACTTTTGACAGAGGCAGAGGCCCAGTACAAAAGAAAAAAGGGGTGTTGGAGGAAGAGAAAAGAAGATATGGAAGATGGATGTAAATTAGAATCTGAAAGGGAGAGAATTGATTTTCTGTACTAAGTATAATAAACTTTTTCAATATTTTTATTTATGTGGGCTATCACTGTCTGACCTACTGAAGAGGATATGAATATCAGTATGAATGGCATATTGCACAATACAACATCAGGGCAATGGTTAAGGAGGAGTTATCAAGTCAACCACTGGAATTGGGAAAAGGCCCCAAAGCATTAGTGCATTGCACTCGCTCTTGCATAATGAAAACTCACGTCTTGTAATTACTCAGTAAAGAAGCTCGATCACACCACACATTTGTTGTGTGATGTTATGTACCCAATGATGTTCAGGACCTGGGTCATATAGACCAGGCAAAATAAGACTCACAGAAACATTAGTTGGAGCAGCTAGTGATTGGCTCAGTTGGGGTGAAGGCAGGTAGGTAGGCCATCCTAAAATTGTAGACAGGGTACTTGTGGAAGGGTGCTGGGAAGGCCACTCACAGACCTTTATGTATTCTCACCTTCTGCAAATCCAGTAGCTGGGGTCTGTCAAATTCTGCTTCCAGATTACAGGACAGAAGAAGTTATTTAGCCCATTGTGTCTGTACCAGCTGAAAATAAGTAGGGAAAGAAAAACTGGAGCCTAATCTCACCTTCCAGCTTTTTTTTCACAGCCCTATGAAAACAGCTTTGCAACTGCATATTGAAGTACAGTTTAAAAGTAGAGAAGGAGCCTGTCTCTATCATCCATTCAGGCCGTGATGTTCAGGCCCTCACTACAATTTGGGTGACATTATTTCCGTCTAATCATTAATTAATTACTTTCAATATATACCAGGTGATTGTTGAGCTCTCCACCAATGGTTTTTATAATACGCATGCATCCCATGGCTGGATATCTCTTTTGCTGAGATCGCCACAGTTTGATTTCCCTTGGCGGCTCAGATAGTAAGGGAAGAGCAAACGCCAACCCTCAATTAAACCTGCCCCTTTAATTCCAATACCAGCTTTTGAAGAAGTATTTAGCAGGGTCTTAATAGATTGTGAAGGGCTCCTACCTAAAACCAGAGAGGACAATCAGTATCCTGGATATTTCCACAAGATTTCCTGAATCAGCATCTTTGGGACTAATTATTCCAAAAGTGATAGTGGAAAAGTTAGTTCAATGCTTTTTACTAGTATGGATTATCCAAAGAAATACAATCAACACTCAAAATTTATGTCATAAATATTCAAAAAACATTATGACGACCTTGGTAATAAACCAATTTCCATCTTCTGGTTACAACCTATAAGTTTAGGGTGTGTTGGAAAGCTGCCATCAAACCTGAAGACCTCGATTGAGGCTTATTGTTAAGACTATCCTAATGACTGAGATAAGAAAATTAATTTGTTACTTTTTGCCATCAGTGTAGTTCCAAATGAGTTAACAGAATTTAATCTTTGCGAACAATGTACCAACATTAGGCGAGAAGACCTCTTAAATTAATTAAAAAGAAATTAATAAAAGCTCAGAGTCAATGCTTCCAAATTATGTTTTAAATTTTAAAGGGAAACTGACCAATGCCAATGACATGGCTAAAAACATTTGAAGGTTGCTCATAAAACAATGAAAACTGGACATAATAAAAAGGCAAAAGTTAGCATAATGGATGCAGCAAAGACATTTTGTGTTGTTAGTACCAATCTCTGGGGAACTGTTAAAAGTTAGGTTTAATGGTCCTTATTAAATCAGAAAGGAACTCAATATTGTGAATAGTCAAGACTCCTATTGGAGAAGCAATCAATAAGTGTGTCATGTTAACATGTAAAAATGATATTATGACAGAGATGAGAATCAGGAAAAAAGCCACCATTATGGTCATGAAAGAAGTAGGAAGTGAAACAGAAACACCAGGACAGCTGGAGAATGAATCTGAAAATTCAAAGGCAATCCGTCCTTCCAACAGTCAGATTGCAAGATACTCAGGGCCTTAAAAGATTAGATAGCATCATGTTTTATCTTCCAGAAAACCATACAAGTCACTTACAATGTTTATAACTGTATTATAAACCAATTTGTAGGAATAGGTTAGGGAAAATGGTTTTGGCTGTTCATAATGCAAATGTGGAAGCATTACCTATAATCAGCACCCTTATAGACTCAATCCAGCAAAATTCGTTCAAGTAAAGTTAATTTAATGATGAACATTAACATTATTAATTTAAATTATGGTAGCTAGAGCTCATCTGGAATCACAATGATTCCATATATTAAACAAAATGGTAACAAAAAGACTCCATTTCTATTCCTAGACTGGGGAATTATATTGAAAGAATTGCAAATGCATGATTTGTTACAAAAATCAATTTGTTAAGAGGATATTGCAATGTTAAAGTAATATTAAAGCTAAAGTATTGACTTTTGTAACATTGGATGGACTTTATCACTGCAAAATCACACTTTTGGAATTAAAAATACACCAGCAATGTTCTAACAACTAAGCTGTAAAACCATTGAAACACTAAGATTGTGTTGCTTACATCACTGATTTGGTTAATTTTAGCCAAAACTGGGAATAACTTTTTGACAACCGTTTGATTGGTACAGAAAGCTAATTCGGTTATAAATCTGGCTAAAATGGAAGTTGCCAAAGCAAAGGATACTGTTTTTGGCTACACTGTGGGACAAGGCCAAATAGCATCCAGAGAGATGAGAGTAGAGGTATTTTTCATTCATCCATGCTGAGGATAAAATATGAAATTTTGCAATATGTTGGCATGAGAAAATTTTATTACAAGTTTGTTCTGAACCTTGGCATTATTGTCGCACCTTCATCAAACTTGTTGAAAAAAGGCATAAAATGTGCATGCAAGAGTGTCAAAGTGCCTTTGAAAATGTGAAAGCTGTGTGAGCAATTGAACTGGTTTCAGCCGTGCTCAACTATGCAAAGCCATTCAAACTGGGTGTAGATGCCAGTGACATCAATGTGGGGGCTTTTCTGCAAGATGGAGATTGAACAGCTGGTCAGTTATTTTTCAATGAAACTCACCAAATGCCAGCAACAATATTCTACAGTAAAAATTGAAACTTTTGAGTCTTGTGATAGCTGTATATCATTTTGAGATTTACATCACCAACAACATTGAAAAAAACTATTATTTCTCAGGATCATTATACTTTGATTTTTGTAGAAACATTTCAGGATAGAAACTTATGATTGCTTTGTGGGTTTTAATTCTCCAACAATATAATTTGAAAACTCTACATGTGGCTGAAAAATAAAGTGTTACACCAGACATTTTGTTGAGAGCATGATTGGAGGTCATTGAGCAATGTGTTACCCATTATCTTATGTAAAATATGGTTGCTGTGCAACATGCTGAGTAACATGTTTAACGTCAACATATTATCACAGTTAGTGTGATATGGAAGTCTCTTGAATATAATTTTTCACAAGTAATGAAAATGTCTCTTAAAGATCATCTTTTCAAATAGTTTGAGAGGAATAAAGCCTCCAAGAAATAAGGGAACTAACATTTCGTTTACATAGCAAAGACCTGAGATTGCACAAGATCAGAAACAAAAAAAGCAAATACTCAAAAGCCTCAGTACGTCTGACAACATCTGCAGTGAGAAAAGTAGAGTTAATGTTTCAAGCCCAACGACCCTTCATCAGAACTTTTTGTTTATATTGGCAGAGTTTAAGCAAATAAATGACAAATCATGGTACATTACAACCGATGGAAAGTTCTAGACTTTTTTTTTAAGAGTTGGGGGAAAAAAACACATAAAGTAACTTTCAGTTTAAGTGTCAGTTTGGGGCAGTTTTGCAGGATTCTTGGTTAAAGATGGATGCATAAAGCAGTTCCTCCTGAGAAAGAATTTGTGAAAAAATACATTACTCCGGAGTAAGGAGTTGAGTAATAGTTCCAGACCAGATGTGAAGATTCTATCAGATTCTTTGGACTGGGCTTTGAATTCAGTAAAATTAAACCAGTAGAGAAGGAGATTCTCTTTAGTGTGAGTGTTATAAAAGTGTGATTTAAGATCAGGATAGGTGTGTTTTTGGGACTACTGAGATTACATTTTTAATATGCTGCAAAATCTTTAAATTTGTTTAATATATGAATAGATTGGTTTATTCTGTTTCATCTTCATTTTGTTCAAAATAAACTCCTGTTTTATTGTTAAACTTAAATCTGTAATATTGAATGTTTATGTTTCAGTAAAAGACCACCTTGTCACAATCAAACACAAAACAAAGTATGATGCATCAAGCCAGATGTTTATCTGCTATCTGACTAGCCCAGTAATAAAATCAGTTGGGATCAGAACAATGACAGCAATAATTACACTTTACAAGTACTTGATTGACAGTAAAGCTCTTCGAGGTATCTAGCAGTCATGAGAAATGCTACATAAATGCAAGTCTTTTTTTAAAAAAAATTGTTATATTCATAACCGGTTTGGTTAATCAAATATATTTTCTCTTTATTTTTGATGTTAAGAAATGATTGTTGACTAAAATTGACTTGCAGAGCTGTTTTAAAATAGAGATTTAAAATGTTTTTATGATATCAATACATCAGCTACCCATCTGATGCATGCAACTGACTCACAACTGCTCAACTAAGCTGTTTGATTTTTACATTGTTTTACAATAATTGAAGAGATTCTAGAGGATTCCCACTATGCTCTTTGTAAACATCAACAACCTCCTCCTCTCAGCCCACGTTTGCTGATGATTCCAATCTACATTTATTAACTTGTATCAAATTGCATACTTTCATTTCTCATTGATACCATGTCTTTTATAATACAGTATTTATAAGGGCTGTTAGGTACAGGAGGTTGGGATCAAGTTACAGCTGGGTCAGAAGTGTGCAGTAACACCTCTGATCAAGTTCATTAGAAAATATCTGCACTAAAGGTATTGAATCACTATGCCATGATATTCTCGATTTCATTTTTTAGTTTATTCTCTTACGGGATGTGGGCATTGCTAACTTAGCCAGCATTTATTGTCAATCCCTAGTCACCCTTGAAATGTGGTGATGACCTGCTTTACTGAACAGCCACAGTCCATTTGCTGTAGGCAGACCTGGAATGTTATGATGGACGGAATTCTGGGATTTTGACCCAGTGACATTTCCAAATCAGGATGGTGAGCGGCTTGGAGGGCAATTTGAAGGTGGTGGTATTCTCATGCATCTGCTGCCCTTGTCCTTCAGTGTCAAACACACTGTCTAAGGACCTTTGTTGAATTTTTGCAATGCATTTTGCAGATAGTATATATTGCTGATACCAAGTTTAGGTGATGGAAGGAATGGATGCTTATTGATTGTGATACCAATTAAGTGGGCTGCTTTGTCCTGGATGATGCCAAACTTCTTGAGCATTATCATTTAGCTGTATCATCAAGCAAGTGGGGAGTATTTCACCAACTCCTGACTTACAGTGGACAGGTTCTGGGGACTCAGAAGAGGCACTACTTGCTGCAGTATTCCTAGCCTCTGTCGTCATCTTGTAGCTTTGTGTTTATATGGTGAGTCCAGCTGTGTTTTCAGAACATTGGTAGTCAGGGATTCAGTGATGGTAACACCACTGAATGTTAAGGGATGCTGGTTAGATTGTCTCTTACTGAAAATAGTCATTATCTGGCGCTTGAGTGGCACGAATGTTACTTGTCAGCCCAAGGTGGGATATTGTTCAGATCTTGTTGCACTTGAACATGGTCTACTTCAGTATCTGAGAAGGTATAAATGGTGCTGAACATTGTACAATCATTAGTGAACATCCCCACCTTATGATTGAGGGAAGGTCATTAAAACAGCTGAAGGAACTCCTGTAGAGATATTCTGGAGCTGAGATGGTTGACCTCCAACATCCAAAGCTATTTTCCTATGCATCAGGTATGACTCTAACCAGTGGAAATTTTCCCCTGACACCCATTGATTCTAATTTTGCCAGGTATCCTTGATGCCACAGTCAGTTGAGTGCAGCCTTGATGTCAAGGGCTGTCTCTCTCATCTCACCTCTGGAATTCAGCTCTTTCGTCCATGTTTGAACCAAGGCTGTAATGAGGTCAAGAGCCGAGTGGCCCTGTCAGAACCCAAACTACACGTCACTGAGCAGGTTATTGCTGGGCAGATGCTGCTTGATAGCACTGTTGATGATATCTTCCATCACTTTACTGATGATCAAGAGTAGACTGATGGGGCAATAGTTGTCTAGGTTGGATTTGACTTGCTTTTTGTGTAAAGGACATACCTGGGCAATTTTCCATATTGTCCATGGGTACTAGTGTTGTAACTGTACTGGAGGAATTTGGCTAATGGACCAGCAAGTTCTGGAACACAAGTTTTCAATACTATTGCTGAAATGTTGTCAGGGCCAATAGTCTTTGCAGTATCCAGTGTCTCCAACTGTTTCTTGATATTACATGAACTGAATTGAATTGACTGATGACTGGTATCTGTAATGCTGAGGACTATTGGAGGAAGCAGAGAAGGATCATTCACTTGGCACATCTTGCTGAAGATTGCTGCTAATGCTTCAACCATTTGCATTAATGTGTTGGGCTCTTCCAACAATGAAGTTTGGAACATTTGTGGAGTCTCCTCCTTCAGTGAGTTCTTTAAATGTGCACCGCTATTTACAACAGGATGTGGGAGGTCTGCAGAGATTAGGTCTATTCCATTGGTTGTGGGATCATTTAGCTCTGTCTATCACTTGCTACCATGCAAGCAGTCATGGTAGCTTCACCAGATTCACACTTCATTTTTAAGTATGCTTGGTGCTGCTCCTGATACGCCCTCCTGCACTCTTCATTGATCCCCTGGCTTGGTAGCAGTGGTTGACTGGGGATATGCCAGGGCATGAGGTTTAAGGTTTTCTGGGTAGGATGTTATTCAGAGAGTCAGTGTAGACTCAATGGGCTGAATGTGCTTTTCCTGCACTGTAAGGTTTCTATGATTCTAAGCAAACAGCAACCATGGAAAGATTAGGAGCTAACATAAAAGGAAATCCTAGTCTTCTATATGCATGCAAGCAGGAAAAGAGTGATTAAAGGATGGGAAGGCTGATCAAAGACCAAAAAGGGAATGGCTGTGTTTGCTGACACTGATGCATTACACGATGCACATCATACTGAGGTCTTTAAAATTAGGAATGGTTTTGATATCGAAAAAATCATGGGGAGAAAACATAAGTAGAAACTATCAATATAAGATAGTCACAAAGGAACTGTATAATAGCTCAGTGTAGATGGGGTTGATTGGATTGTGAAAATGGTACTGGCGAATGTTCTGTGGCATGGGTTTGAATCCCATAATGGCAGATGGTGAATTTTGAATAGAACCTGGAGTTACAAATGATGATATTGCCATCATTGATTATCATAAAAATCCATCTGGTATGCAAATGTCCTACTTGTAACTGCAAACCAACAACAATGTGGTTGACCTTTAGCTGCCCTCTGAGATGACTTAGAGAGGGGCAACTAGAGATGGCCAACAAATGCCAACACTTGCTAGTGACATTGAGAGAATTCAAAAGAAACATCTTTAGCCATTGAGTAGTTGAAGTGAATAGTATAGATGTATTTTAAGTGGTAACTATACAAGCAAATGAGGGAGAAGGGAATAGTTTATGAAGATACATTTACATGAGAGAAAACTGCAGGGAAGATGCTAGTGGAATCTAATCACACACATGGATTAAATGGGCCAAATGGCTTGCCATGAATGCTAACTTATGTAATTTATCCAGTTTGTACTAGCACGTTGCCATTCTCTTGTTTCAAAAGAAAATGTATATATTTTTCTTATAAAAGCTAAGGGAATTTCTGCCATCATTTATTCCAATAAAATTAACTTCTGTCATGTTCTGCAAGGACTGCACATTTGTTTTTGGCCGCTGTTCCTTTTTGCTCTCTGTTCAGGTAAGGTTTAACACCAGTTGTTAAAAACACTTCATTGGTCCTAATTATGAGACGAGAGAGGTTTAAAATGAATAGAGCATGTTCTGTTGGAATGAACAAATGTTACTATCTTCCCTCATTTGGATGGTACACAGAGAATGCACAATGGTGATAAAATATTTAATCATTTGTATCACTTTACCTATTACTAATATAAAGGCAGCTATGATGTAATGTTATGCATTATTAAAGTAAGACTCTATGAGGATTAGTGCTGACTTGTTGCCCTTCACACTCTTAAATTTTGATGGTACTGCAATATATATGAAATATCTACGTACATATGTAAGAAGGTTTCATATTCAATTTGAACAGGCTGCAGAAGGATTTTTGTGAAAAGACAATGTGAAATTCACTCTCCAATGGAGAAAACTAGACTCATCGGCTTAGTGAAGACAGACGGGGAGCGACAACAGAAAAAAGTCAGGTTTCGAGTATCTTCTGCAAACAGTGGACGAGTGCTGAAAGAAGTGTATACCGATGGAAACCTGGTGAACTCCCAAGTGTCAGAATGTGCCAGCAATTCTGAGACAGAGCAATGCAGTAGCCACAGCGAAGTGAATGGATATAATGGGCAGCATTTCGCTTTGGAAACTGATGGCAGTGAAAGTGAATGTGATGACTTGCTTCTGTTGGCAAATGCCACCAAAGACAGAGGAATCTTTAGAAAGAGAATTAATATCTTAAGTAAAAATGGTACAGTGAGAGGGGTCAAACATAAAGTCAGTGCTGGGCAAGCACTTTTCGGTAATTTATCAAATGGTGCTGTTCAGGTATGTCAAAAATATAAAGATTTTCCCAATGAGCATTCCATTTCTTGTAATGGTAATTAACATGGCGAGCTTCTGATTTTTCTTCATATTTGCTGTATCAAAATATCTGCTGTCATGCAATAGTGTTTCAGAAGTCTGAAAATCAATATGAAAATTGAGGTGATGTTCACATCTTATTCAAATTTTAAATTAAATTTGAATTGCAGTTATCCGGTGGCCCTATTATAATTAAGTACATTGGATTTTTGTTTGCAATTTGCTTCTCCCCACAATGCTTGTGTTTGGTAGGAATCTAATTTTATTCACAATGATGTGCATAAATAGATGACTCTCACCGCAGTTTGGATGATCTTGTTTATTTCTTGTTGCAGCAAACAATGATGCAACATTGTCAAAGGTCCTCTGTTGCCAGTCCATAGTCTTGACCATGCAGGTATTAAGAAAGTTAATGTTGGCAACTGATGCACTTGTGAATTTCCACTTAATGAATTATGTAAAGGTTGACATTTATATCCTTTCCTTTGTAAGTAGACTGTACATTTTCAATTGCAATAACTTAGTTTCTTATGGTCTGAAAGTACTCATTATACTAAATTGTCTGACCACATCTGATCACATCTTTAATATTTTATTCATCTGGATAGGCCTTTGTGAGCTGTAGGATTAATATAAGTCAGGCCGGCCTAGGATGAAATTCACTTTCCGAAGTTAAATTTAATAAAAGGCTTCTTTTATTTCATAAACATGACCTTTGATTCTTTAATTTCAAATTTGTATGAACCCACTTTGTAAATGTGCCTTGTAATTATTTCCCAGTTTGCTTTGCATCATAGCTCCTCTGTCAAAATGCAAACATCTGAAATATGTTATCCCTTACTAAGTACTTTCCATCATTTATAGCCTCATTACGTATGTGTAGCACATTCCTTCTGTTTCATTTGGGCATTTTGTTAGATGTACAGACCAGGGATACTATATGAAAGGTTTAAGCTGAATTCCTGAATAATGTCCAGCCTTATAACTTGTGAGCATGACATAGGTACACTGGGTGGTGTAAAACATTACATTGAATTATGTAGGTTTAACAGTGTACCGCATCTTGTCAATGCATGTGTTTATGTTGGACATGACCCTCATAATATCTGCCTTCATCTCATCCTATTAGCATATCTTTTTATTCTTTTCACTCCTATCTATTTATCTGGTTTCTCTTCACATGCTTTATACTTCTATGTTATTCATCTCAACTATGGTGGGAATTCCATATGCTCACCATTATTTGTTTTAATTCCCTTCCACGAGAAGTAACCCTAAGTCTGCACTTTTCATGGTTTCATTAACTAGATTTGCTACTTTAAATTATTGTGTCACTCTTACTTTTCAAGGTGCTTCCTTCTTCCTCCTACAAACACAATTAAACTCAGTCCTTAAGTATAATATTGCTTCCAGATAGCAATTCATGAATGGTGACCATGAAGCTGCCAGTCTTACCGTCACTACAGCAAAAGCATCAGCAGATGACTTTAAATCTGAGATGAACAATTTCTTTGACTTAAATTCTATGGACCCTTTTAACACTTTGTTTGTAACTGCTACTATTTTTTGCTCAAGAATGACTCTTGAATATTTTCGTGTTTATCCTCTTGTTGAACAATGTAGACTTAATTTGTTAATATCTTTATTTCCTTAATACTAATTGCATTATGTTACATGTCCCAGTGTTGAATTTTATTTGCAATATATCTGCCCACTGGCAAACTCGTCAGAGATGTGTTTGAATATTTGTATTTTCTGGGTACTTTCTGCTTTTGGCTATAAAATTGTATATTCTGTTGTATAAATGCTCCTCTTGAAGATTATTTGAAAGTAATGTGATCAACAATGGTCTATTAATTCTTGCCATTTATGTTTATTGGAATACTATTGTTAATCACTATCTGTTGCTATGTATTGTTTAGTCAGTTATCCAATTTGACCCAAAAATGTACCATCTCATGAATGACTTTCTCAACAGTCAACTGAAGAACAGGAACATTCAGTGTACTCTCTGGTGATGAAGAACATATCAGATTGTCAAATCACAGGATGCACTTTATAGAGTTATGGATTACCATCCCAGACCAAAAAGTCTGTCAGCACTGCACTGACCTGTAGTAGTAAATTTTGGGCATTCTGCCCATGTCAGGAAGGAGATCCTAGGCAATAGAGAGCTGCTAGCTGATTAGTTCAGTCACAGCAGGGCCAGAATTGAGTAGTGACCACAGCAAGGATGACCAGCAATCCATGAAGCAGAAGATAGCTCTGGATTTCCAATTTCAGGGATTTTGCTTGGGCCCGTTTGACAGACTGCAGTGCATGAAGAAAGTAAGGTGCGAGTGGTGAGGGTTGAGGCAACAGAGCACAGGATGTAAACAGGGGTAAACAGCAACATGAGCTACCAGATAAATTCTGAGGAGTGAGGTCAGTTGGAGTGGGACTGAGGACTGTCAGAGCTTCGGCAATGGGAATGGAGCTAAATCCAGAGGCAGAGTTCCGGAGGTGACATCACAATGTAAAAAGTGATGTAAGCTTAGCTGCTTAGGAACCAGGTTGACAGACTAAGTGAGTAGTGCTTGGGGAGAGTTAGAGTATAAAGTACTGACTTTTGTCATTTGTAGTTTGTTAGGAACTGAGTGTAAGAGTGAGAAATTTGATTTTTGTGTGCAGTGGGTAATGCTGTGTAATTGGTTCCTAGATTATTGTCTGTAGTTGGAAAGGATCACAATGACAGGAGAACTCAGTCCCGTGGAATGGTCTTCCTACAATATGTCGGAAATCAGGAACATTTCCAGTCTCCATGGTAACCAATGTATGCAGGATGGATGTTCAGCTGCAGGTTCTGATGGATCTCATGGATCCGGGATGGACTCATTAAGGAGCATCCATAATGCTGAGGATAGCACATTTGGTGAATTGGTCACACCACCAGTAAGGGCGACACAAACACAGAAGAATTGGGTGACCACCAGGAAGTCCAGTAAGTGTGGATAGGCAGTGCAGGAGTCCACTGTGTCCATTACCTTCTCAGACAAATTACCATTTTAAATACTGTTGGCCTCTCAGGGGAAGGCAGCAGCAGCAGCCAGATCAGCGGCACCACAAATGACTCTGTTGTACAGATGGGGGGGCCAAAGTGTAGGTGAGCAATAATGATGTAGGACTCTATAGTCAGGGGCATAGACAGGCATTTCTGTGGCTGCAAGCAAGACTCCAGGACTGTGTGTTAACTTCCTGGTGCCAAGGTCAAGGGTGTCTCTAAGGAGGCACAGTATATTCTGAACTGGGAGGGTGAGCAGCCCCATATTGGTTCTAATGACATAGGAAGAAAGAGAGTTGAGGTCCTGCAAAGGGAATTTAGGGAGTGAGGGGGTAGGAAGTTGAAAAGCAGGACCACTAGGGTTGTAATCTTGGGATTATTCCCTGTGCCACATGCTAGTTAGGGCAGAAATAAGATGATAGTACAGTTGTAAGTGTGGCTAAAGAACTGGGGTAGAAGGGAGGGATTCAGCAATCTGGATCATTAGAATCAATTCCAGGTCAGGTGGGACTTGTACAAGAAGGATAGAGGAGCGCCAATACACTGGCAGGAAGGTTTACTAGTGCCACTCGGGAGGGTTTAAACTAGTGTGGCAGGTGGGTGGGAACTAGAGCAGTATGTCAGCCTGTGAAGTGTTTGAAGAGAAGAGAGATATTCAGTCAAATAAGTCTAACAAGGAAGAACAGGCAGGGCCAGGTTAATAAACATAGTGGAACTAGTGGCCTGAAGCAAATTCATTTTAAAGCAAGGAGTATAACAGATAAAGCAGATAAGCGTAGAGCCTGGATTAGTACATGGGATTATGATGTAGAAGCCATTACAGAAACTTAGTTGAGAGAAGGGTAGGACTGGCAGCTCAACATTTCAGCGTTTAGTTGTTTCAGACGAGAAAGAGAGGGATGTAAAAGTGGGGGAGGAGTTTCATTACTAATTTTGGAAAACAGCTGCACTAAGAGAGGACATCTTGGATGGTTTATCCAGTAAACCATTATGGGTAGAACTCAGGATTAAGAAAGGTGCAATCGTTATAATGGGGTTACACTATAAACCTCCAAAAAGCCAGCAGGAGATAGAGAAATAGATATGTTAGCGGTTCATGCAAAATGTAAAATAAAAAAACAAGGTTGTGCTAGTGGGTGATTTTAATTTCCCCAATATTGACTGGGACTTCCGTAGGACTAAGGATTTGGATAGGGCTGAATTTGTGAGGTTCATGCGGGAGAGTTTCCTGAAACAATTTGGAGATCATCCAACTGGGAAAGGGACTGTATTAGACCTTGTATTGGGAAATGAATCTGGCCAGGGGATCAAATTTTCAGTGGGGGAGTATTCTGGGGACAGTGATCATATTTCTGTAAGCTTTAAGATTGTCATGGAAAAGGATAAGACTGGTCTTCGGGTGAAATTGCTAAATTGTGCGAAGGCTAATTCCAACAGTATTAGGCAGGAACTGGATATGAAATTGGACTGGGGGCAGCTGTTTGAAGATAAATCAACATCTGACATGTGGGCCAGTTGATCAGAGTTCAGGACCAGCATGTTCATGTGAGGATGAAGGATAAGGATGACAAGATGCAGGAACCTTGGATGACAACAGATATTGAACTTCCAGTCAAAAAGAAAAAGGAAAATTTGTAAGATTTACAAAACAGATATCAAACAAAGCCCTTGAGGTGTATAAAGGAAGCAGAAAAGAATTTAAACAAGAAATTACAAGGTCTAGAAGGAGCTATGAAATGTCATTGCCATTTGAGATTAAGGAGAATCCCTAGGCATTTTACATGGACATTAGGAGCAAGAGGGTAACTAGAGAAAAGGTCATCCACTCATTTCAAAGGAGGCAATTTTTGAGTGGAGCCAGAGGAAGTGGGTGAGGTCTATAATGAGTACTTCACATTGGTATTCACCAAGAAGAAGGACATGGATGATGATTAGTCTAGAGAGGGGTTGTTTTGATATTCTAAGGCATATCGATAATAAGGAAGGGGAGGTTTTGGGTGTCTTGAAATACATTAAGGTAGACAAGTCTCCAGGGCTTTATTGGATCTATCCCAGGATACTGAGGGAGGCAAGGGAGGAGATTACTGGAGCCTTGACAGAAATCTTTTTATCCTTTTTAGATATAGGTGAGGTCCCTGAAGACTGGAGAATAACAAATGTTGTTCCTATAATAAAGTTGGGCAACAGTAATTATCACCATATGCTTTCTTAACAACCCTGTTCATTTGGGTGGCCATTTTAAGGGATCTATGTACCTGCACCCCAAGATCCCTCAGTTCCTCCACACTGCCAAGAATCCTATCCTTAATCCTGTACTCAGCTTTCAAATTCGACCTTCCAAAATGCATCACCTCGCATTTATCCAGGTTGAACTCCATCTGCCACCTCTCAGCTCATTGCTGCATCTTGTCAATGTTCCGCTGCAGCCTACAACAGCCCTCTAAACTGTCAATGACATCTCTAACCTTTGTGTCGTCTGCAAACTTGCTGACCCATCCTTCAATCCCCTCATTCAAGTCATTAATAAAAATTACAAACAGTAGAGGCCAAAGGACAGAGCCCTGTGGAACACCACTCACCACTGACTTCCAGGCAGAATATTTTCCTTCTACTATCACTCGCTGTCTTCTGTTCGCCAGCCAATTCTGTATCCAGACAGCTAAGTTCCCCTGTATCCCATTCCTCCTGACGTTCTGAATGAGACTACCATGGGGAACCTTATCAAATGCCTTGCAGTGGAGAAGGAGAGGATTAGGCAAAATGGGAGGATATTTAATTGGGGAAGAGGAAACTATGATGCGATTAGACATGAGTTAGGAAGCATGGACTGGGAGCAATTGTTCCATGGTAAAGGCACTATAGACATAGAACATAGAAAAATACAGCACAGTACAGGCCCTTTGGCCCTCGATGTTGCGCCGATCCAAGCCCACCGAACCCACACTAGCCCACTATCCTCCATATGCCTATCCAATGCCCATTTAAATGCCCATAAAGAGGGAGAGTCCACCACTGCTACTGGCAGGGCATTCCATGAACTCACGACTCGCTGAGTAAAGAATCTACCCCTAACATCTGTCCTATACCTACCACCCCTTAATTTAAAGCTATGCCCCCTCGTAATAGCTGACTCCATACGTGGAAAAAGGTTCTCATGGTCAACCCTATCTAAACCCCTAATCATCTTGTACACCTCTATCAAGTCACCCCTAAACCTTCTTTTCTCCAATGAAAACAGCCCCAAGTGCCTCAGCCTTTCCTCATACGATCTTCCTACCATACCAGGCAACATCCTGGTAAACCTCCTCTGCACCCGTTCCAGTGCCTCCACATCCTTCCTATAGTATGGCGACCAAAACTGCACACAATACTCCAGATGTGGCCGCACCAGAGTCTTATACAACTGCAACATGACCTCAGCGCTCCGGAACTCAACTCCTCTACCAATAAAAGCCAGTACGCCATATACCTTCTTCACCGCACTATTTACCTGGGTGGCAACTTTCAGAGATCTGTGTACATGGACACCAAGATCCCTCTGCTCATCCACACTACCAAGTATCCGACCATTAGCCTAGTACCCCGTCTTTTTGTTACTCTTACCAAAGTGAATCACCTCACACTTACCTACATTGAACTCCATTTGCCACCTTTCTGCCCAGCACTGCAGGAGGGGGCACGAGAAAGGCTTGGCAGAACGGATTAGGGAGAACACAAAGGCATTTTACACTTATGTAAAGAATAAGAGAATGGTCAAAGAAAGAGTAGGGCTGATCAGGGATAGCATAAAGAACTTGTGTGTGGAGTCTGAGGAGGTAGGGGAAGCCCTAAATGAGTTTTTTGCTTCTGTCTTTACGAAAGAAACAAACTTTGTAGTGAATGAAATCTTTGAAGAGGGGGTGTGCATGCTGGAATGGATAGAGATAGAGGAAGCTGATGTGCTGAAAATTTTGTCAAACATTAAGATTGACAAGTCGCCAGGCCCGGACCAGATTTGTCCTCGGCTGTTTTGGGAAATGAGAAATGCAATTGCTTCGCCACTTGCGAAGATCTTTGCATCCTCGCTCTCCACTGGAATCGCACCTGAGGACTGGAGAGAGGCAAATGTAATTCCTCTCTTCAAAAAAGGAAATAGGGAAATCCCCGGCAATTACAGACCAGTAAGGCTCACGTCTGTTGTCTGCAAGGTGTTAGAAAGGATTCTGAGGGATAGGATTTATGACCATCTGGAAAAGCATGGCTTGATTAAATGCAGTCAACACGGCTTTGTGAGGGGCAGGTCATGCCTCACAAATCTTATTGAGTTCTTTGAGGATGTGAGTATATAAATTAATGAGAGGCATAGATAGGGTCAATAGTTGGAGTCTTTCTCCCAGGGTAGAAATGTAAAATACCAGGGGCATTGGTTTAAGGTGAGAGGAGGAAAGTTTAAAGGAGATATGCAGGGACAATTTTTTACACAGAAGGTAGTAAGTGCCCGAAATGAGCTGCTAGGGAAGTGGTAGAAGTAGATATATTAGCAACGTTGCAGAAGCTTTTAGACAGACAGACATGCAGGGAATAGACAGATATGGACCATGTGTAGGCAGATGGGATTAGTATAGCACCATGGTTAGCACAAGCATGATGGGCTGAAGGGCTGAAGGGCCTATTCCTGTTCTATGAGTTGCCTCGATGGGCGCAGCAGATTTCTAAAGGATTAATCGATTTTCCTGTCCAGTGAAATGGATGTTTCCCAAATTGCCACTGCTTTCCCCTTCATATGGAAAATTGTATTGCAGAGAGAATGAAAACTTTAAGTGGCTATTATTTGTGCAGTTAAGGACTTATGGTTGGGATGGCTTTTAGATGCTTTATTTGATTTAACTTAATACGGGAGACAGCTTGAAATGGTCTGGAAGCTGGGGCAGGTCACTTACTTTATGAACTCTCTCACCTGGCATGATGGTTTATTAGTTCTCATCACTCACTAGATTAATTACATCATCAAATTAAAATATCTCAGGCATAGCATTAATTTCATGTGCAAAAACATAACTTCCTGTAAAGAAAGTTAATGTCAGAGTTTGGAATTGTAAACATCCATGTGACAATACTTTATGGGAAAAGCCTACCTAAACTTGTAAATATATATGATGAAAAATGTAAATATCTTGCCATTTGATTATGGAAAATTGGCAAATAGACATTGCACCATGTGGTTTGTTAATGAACCCATTTAATCTGTTTGTGGAAAGCACGTCCAAAGTATAGTTTCAGTAAAATATTTGTTTTAGGAAATTTTACTGCACGCTCTCAGAATCAAAAATGTGGTCTGTGTCTGCATATATTTAGCTCACTGCATTCAACAATATGTGCTTTGTGAATGTGCAGCTTGCAATCAGCATTGACAAAGGCTGAAACGTTGGAGCATGTGATCCTTTAACATTTGAAGAGCTGAAACTTCTGTTGCTTTTTCCAGAAAACAATTGAGAGAGTCTGGAGTTTCAAAAAAGTCAGTCACTAATTCATGATGGTATTAACAAAATGGCTTACTCACAGACAGGAAACACCTAGAGTAGGTTTCTGTCAGCGTAATGTTCCTTTATAAACTGAGTGGGAACAAGGTGACCTCAGTGCACTCTCCATAACCTCTCCCATGTGCTATAAGCTGGTTGCTGGGGTATCCTGCTGACTCATTAATACGCTGGGACACATCAGGCACTGTTGGTAGTGTTTCAATGGGTAGAAATGGATAGTTTGGTCCTTAAAGGCAGCAGCACCATTAAAGGGGCAGGGACACAAAAGCCATGAGAGAAAACTGGACTTTGTTGTTTTTTTACCAATATATATCATGATTATTGGTCATATTTTTAAAAGTTAATCTATTATGGTGTTATTTGAATATCAATAACCTTCACAATAATTTTCTTCATCCATGAATGTGTTCATGCTATCGTCCTAAAGATGGGATGTTGGCAAGGGCATGCCAAGCAACAGCCCTAGCGCCCCTGCACTCTGCCTTATACTGGTGGGTCAAGGTCAGCATTCTGTAAAGAGCAGGAGATGGAGAAGTAGGGAAAAAAAAGGGGAGTGTGTGAAGAATGATGTTAAGGGAATAATAGCTGGTTTGATTGTGAGATTCTCAAGCACGGAAGTCACTCCTAATCTATGAAAGTTTTGCGTGCCTTTATTAGCTGAGGTATAGAATTTGAGAGCAAGGATGTGTAGCTGGAACTGTACAAAACTGTATGACAATAGCTAGAGATTTGTGCGTAGTTGTGGAATCCACATTATCAGATGGATGTGACTGTAATGGAGGTTATGCCGAGAAGATTTATCAGGATGTTGCCTGGCCTAGAGAATTTTAGTTATGAAAAGAGATTGGATAGACTGGGATTGTTTTCCTTGGAGCAGAGGGGAGACATGATTGAGATGTACAAAATTATGAGGGGCATAAATAGGATAGACATGGAGGAACTTTTCCCCTTGGTGGTGGGACAAATCACCAGGGGCATGGATGTAAGGTAAGGGGCAGAAGGCTTAGAGTGACATGAGGAAGGATTTCTCAGTCAGAGGGTAGTGGGGGTCTGAACACACTGCCTGTAAGGATGCTAAAGGCTGAAAACTTCATAATATTTAAGAAATACTGATGATGGCAGCTTTTACAGGAGCTGGTGCAGAGTTTTTAAAAAATAATTTCTGGAATGCGAGAGTCACTGTCTGGCCAGCATTTATTGCCCATCCCTCGTTGCCCTTGAGAAGATGATAGTGAGCTGCCTTCTTGAACTGCTGCAGTCCATGTTCTGTAGGTGACCCATAAAGACCTTAGGGAGGGAATTCAAGGATTTTGACCCAGCAACAGTGAAGGAATAGTGATATATTTCTAAGTCAGGATGGTGAGTGGCTTGGATGGATACTTGCAGATGGTGGTTCTCCCATCATCTTCCAGATTGAAGTGGTTGTGAGTTTAGAAGGTGCTGCCTGAGCATCTTTGGTAAATTTCTGCAGTGCATCTTGTACATGTATTCACTGCTGCTGTGTTGCTGGAGTTGCACTCATCCAGGAAAGTGAGGAGTATTCCATCACACTCCTGACTTGTGCCATGTGGATAGTGGATAGGCTTTGGTTTAAATTTTAATCAGGTGGGTTGGCTGTCAAGTTCGAGGACTGTGTATGTGAGAGATCATCATTGATGTAACATTGCAAGAACCTCACCAGAAAGTGGCCTGAACTTAACTTGTTAGTAATGATTCAAAGTGAATTTCTATTTCTCATGTCATATCTATATAGAAAATGTTAGTTTGATGCACACATTTTCAATATCTGTGCCCCCTGAGCTTCCATGTGTCATGTGAAAATGTCATGTAAGTGATAAATTAACTGGATAAATACGTCTACATATGTTGGACATCCTCTATTGGCATAGGCACAAGTGACACTGGATGAACCACATCTCATTCATGCATCTTTTTTCTAGTTTGCACCATTGATGTTGGAAACACACAGTTATTTAATTTTCACAGCAACATATCATTTGCACAGTTCATTACCTGCTGTTGAAGATGATTAATTTCCTCATCCACTTAGTCTTGAGAATAGTCTTATGTCATTCTTTAAAAATAAAATATGGTATCATAACTTCAGCAGCATCAGCCTAAATTTTTAACTTCCTGACTCTGGAAAGTAAAAGGCATTTCAAATGTGGCAGATAGAAAAGAGCTCAAGCAGAGATAGCATTATGAAGGCAGGTTAATGGTAAAGCAATGTGCCGGAACCATGATATTAATTCATATTCTTGTAATTTCATATTATGCACTTAGGTTATTAAAAAGCCAGACAACTAAAAATATCTACACATCCTGTTTTAAGATGTCAAAATGTCTGATTAGAATAAAAATATGGCCCTTGAGATGCTGTTTCCCAAATTTCTAATGCAAGTGCTCTGTAATAGGATGTTCAAAATGCTGAACATGCAATCTTGAATAGCTTGAAGGTGACTTTGTAGACAGGTCTACAGAAACTCTGAAAACCCACTGGTGTAAGGAGGTTGGTATAAGTCCCAGGGAGCTATATGTCTGTGGCCTCCTGCTAATACCACCAAACTTGTGGGGATTGGGATAGTCCTTGCTTTGCACAGTCACTGTCTGCTGTACTGAAGTGCACCAAGCATACCTGTCACACTCAGGAAGCTGCAAAATGCATACAAGGAGTACCATTTTCAGAAGTGCATTGTGCGGTCCTGCAATGGATGGAATTCTGGTTCCCCAGAAAAACAACCTTTTTGTGAAAGGCAGCTGGAGGATTTATCTCTTGCGATGTGAATTGCAAATGCCTCTCTCCAGATCCCCCTCGAGGTTTCAACTCTTCTGCTTTACCCTGATGGTAATTTTTATGGGACCGGATTTTCAAAGCCAGAAAGCATTCAGGTATTTTCTGAAATGGGACTACTCCTCAAACTGCACTGTTGGTCTACCCACACCAGGTGGACTGAAATAGTTCAAAAACACACATCATCACTCAGTTGAGATGGGCGATAAATGCTGGGCTAGCCAGCAATGAAATGTACCATGAAAGAATTAAAAAAAAACCTTGATTTAGAAATAAAAAATAATATTTTATTGATGTTTAATTGGCATAACACTTGCATTCAAAAGAATTTGTTTAAAAATGCGACGGTGAGAGTCAAACAATTTTAGTTCATCTTTGCAGAGTATTAAGTATTATGTCATCTGTTAAAATAGCTAATTAATTCTTAAATAAATCTACTTGTCCAGGAGTAGCAGTGGCGATCTTTAATCTTATAATGTGATGGTTATGTGGTGGCGGTCATAGTAATGCTTAAACATTACCTGATGTAGCTCATGAGTACTATTCTGCCATGATCATCTATGTATCTGCAGCAGAGGAGGACAGTGGACTGAGAAGCTCCTTGATTCTCTGGTATCAGTTTTCCATAAGCCTTTTCTCTTGGCCAGATGAGCTTTTCATTTCTCTCACTTCTTCCAATGCCCCTCCAGGCACTCAGTCTCCAGAGCCCATGGCTGTCATCAATTATCTCCCAGTTTTAGTAGGAACATCCACCATGATCATATCTGCTTGCTGGTTTCCTGATAACAGAGGAATGGACATTCAGGAGGTTGTGACCTATTGATTAGTTAACTGAATAGGAAGGTCTTTGGGTATGTGGCAATTATCCAACTGATGAATGCAGTTGAGCCAGTGCAGATATCATCCGTGCTGCAATCAGTGTATGCTGATGAAATTAGCATACACCAGCACCTCTGAATTGATGACTGTTTCCTATCAAGTAAAGTCACAAATACATCTATAACAGTAAATATGGAAATTCATCAATCTTTAATTCTGTAAGTAACATTAGTACCTCATAACTTCCAGGAAATGACCATCTCCAACAAGAGAGAATTTCAACATCATGATTTTATATTCAGCAGTATCACCTTATTATATCTGCCAATACCAACATACTGGGAGTTATCATTGACCTGAAACTGAAATGAACCAGCCATATATATGCAATGGTTGTAAGAACAGTTCAGAGGCTGGGTATCTTGTGGCAAGTATTTCACCTTCTGTTATTCTAAATCTTGTCCACCATTTACGTTTATGATGAGGAGGATTGAATATAAAATGTAGAGGTTATGACTCAGTTATAGCAGTGAGAAAACATCTGAAGCATTGTCGAGCCCACTCCTATTCCTGAAAGGAGGTGATGGGTTGGAAGAGGCTTACAGAAGGTTTCCCAGACTAATACTTGGAATGGATGAGTTTTCTTAAAAAGAAAAATTGTTAAGGTTAGATATGAATCTGCTGGAGTTTAGAAAATGAAAGGTGACTTAACTGAAACATATAAGATCTTGAGGAATCGTGACAGGGTAGAATGGAAAGAATTTTTCTTCTTCAGTTTCAGAAGTAGGGATCACTGTTTAAAGGTAAGAAATCATCCATTTAAAACAGAGATAAGCCAAAAAAAATCAATAAAGGTGAGTTTTTGGAATTAACGCTGAAAAGGCAGTGGGAGCAGGTTATTGATATGCAAGGTGGTGAAAGCTTATTGAAGGTAGATGGGACTGTGGAGTTTTGGTTGTGATTAGATTAGTCATGAATTTTTATGAATGATGGAGCAGACTCAACAGGCTGAAGGTCTGACTCCTGCATTTTGTTTGTATGCTCTTATAAGGCACAATGTAATGGAATAGTTTCTACTTGCCTGGATAGGTGCAGCTCCAACAACACTCAAGAAAGTCAACATCATTTGAGGAAAAGGCAGCCCACTTGATTAGAACCCAAACATCTACCTTCAACACCCCTTCCCTTCACCACAGGTGCACAGGGCAGCTATAAACGCTACCATAAGTTGCATTGCAGTAACTTACCCAGCCTCTCCAACTGCACCTTCCAAGCACATGTTATCTTCCATTTAAAAGGAATAGGGCAATAGATATTTAGGAACACCATCAATTGCGAGTTACGCTCCATGTCACACCATTCTGACTTGAAATTATAATGCCTTTCTTTCAGTGTTGCTGGGTCAAGATCCTGGCACACCCTCGCTAACAGCATTGTGTGTGCTTCAACATCTCAAGGAATACAACATGTTTAAGAAGACAGCTCACCTCTGTCTTCTGAAGGCCAATTAGTGATGGTCAATAAATATTGGCCTAGTCAGTGATGATGACATTCCATGAATAAATAAAAATCTGATTTTAAATAACTGAAAATTTCTTTCAAAAATAGCTTGCTGAACCATATACTAGTTAGTTTAGTGTTCAGAAGCTAATTTCTCATTTGTTGGTTAATTGATGTTCCGAAACCATTTCCTCAGTAAATTAAAACAAAATTGTATTTCAAAGCTTGCATATAAGTGTCTAAACCAGAAAATATAGTTCATTTTTAAAGGCCTACAAATGAATGCAGTTAGCAGAAATTTGCATAGTTGTATTGACTAGTTTCTAGAGGGATACGTTCAAAATATCGTGGAAAAAAATCACAGAAATATGTTTGTGCTTGATATATCATCTGCTTAAAATTCAGGAATACTATGTTGGTTTTGGTGATTTTGGGTAAGTTAAGCTTTATAGACTGCACAACACATTGCAGAAACTCCAGACATAATTAAACTAATACAACACAGTATTGTGAGATTAATGCATAACTGAAGGTTGAATCTGTTGGATGAACATTGAAGTGATTTTTCAGATCCCATGACAGTATTTGAAGTATAACCCAAGAAGTGCTGATGGTGTCCTGGCCAATCAACCAATGTTACTGGAACTGGTTACCTGGGCTTTTATCTTATTGTTGTGGGTAGAATTTAGTGCACGGTTTGGCTGCTGCATTCATCTACCTTACATTATTTATCACTCTCCAAAGCAATCTAACTTTATTTTATACTCTCACATGTATTTGGACAGATAAGAAGCCTATAAATATCTACGCAATCTCAATCTTAAGTTATTGAAACATTTGATAAAACCAATCTGCCCACTGATTTTTTAATCCATTAAGATGTCCTGCAGATGTTATAAGTGTTTTCCTATTTTTTAAACTTTCCTTTCACGACCCTAAACCTTTGCTGTATTGCCATGATGTAGTCGGTGTGAGTATTTAGGGTTTGTTTTCATTGCTTTACTAAATATTGCAGAACTATCTCTTTATAATGAGACCTTGAACAAGCAAAATCATTTTATTATTTAATGCTCTGACATAGAAGTCCAATTTTGACCTGGTGTCTGAATTAGGTCAAAACCTGATGTGTGCTGAATGTGGCATTCCTGAGGCACATTGAGAGCCCCCTACTCCCCATAACAATGAAGATCTTGGAGCTGTGACACAGTTTTACTTTTACATATTCAAAATACTTTGCTGGGCATCTCCATATTGGAATGGTCTCATGTTTCCCCAGTTACAGCTCCAGCACCTATCTTTCTCAATGGGATCTGCCATCAGCCACAGACTTGGGAGCTCTCAATGGTTTTCCCATTTGTGGAGTTCACCTACAGTTCTTAACTGGGTTGGGCACCTAAAGATAATCACTGAGAATGTCGGGTGAGTGGATGGACCTTGAACATCAGCACCTGGAAATCTTTTAGGCTGGCATTATAAAAATGAAGGTGATAGAATTCTGTGCTATGTGTGGGCTGGTTAATAGACTATGCACCTTTAACATGATCTCTGCAGCTTGAATTCAGTTGATTTGGCATTTTCCTGCAACATTCTATTTTCTTAGTTTATTGTCTCATTGTCAAGCCTGATGAATGACAAAGTCAGCTAACACTCTGGCCTCTTATGAGCCAAATAAAATTTCACCTACTTTATTTCTAATACAAAGTAACTCATCTTTATTCAATTAAAACATTCTTTGCCACTGATAAATTGAGTTGCAAATCCTGCTGAGATCTTTCTGTAAGATCTTGACTGTTTTTGTTTGAGTTCAGTATTCACTCTTATTTGATGTCCACACTGAACCTGCTTCTTGCTTAAGATAGGATAATTCCTATCTTCCTATCCAGGAATAAGATAATTCCTGAAGAAGGGCTCATGCCCGAAACATCGATTCTCCTGTTCCTTGGATGCTGCCTGACCTGCTGTGCTTTTCCAGCAACACATTTTCAGCTCTTGCTTAAGATATCCTGTCAATTTTACATGTTGGGTCCAGCAAGCAGCTCTGGAGCACTCCACTTAACACCTCCATCTTTGAAAGATACCATGATGATAAACCTTTGATAACACGATGGGAAAACTTTGCATACGAATTTCCTCATAGTCCAGAGGAAATCATACATATTTCACTTTCACCAACGGTTAGCCTGAAATATTTACTCCCTCAATTTGTGGAATTACTTACTTACTTGGTGACATGCTACAAAATGAGTTGTTTATATAGTTTATGTTAGCTGTCTGGCTAAATATCGAAGGAACAGATGGTGAGTCCCATGGTGGTTTTGTTTCACCCGTCCTTTCACCAGTTGCTTGTAGGACACAATGTGAGATAGTGGAATAATCTAATCATTTACTGCAACTATGTCTCTCCAAGGGAGAGGGTCCAAATTGGTGTTGTGGTTTTGATTTTTTCTGTCTCATTGTGAGAAATTACAATTCTAGTAATATTTAAATAGATATTTGTTGGTTACAATTTCAACTGTTCTGATTAGTTGACAGTTGTATGTCTTAGCTGTTTTGTATCCAGATCACTGATTTTCTTGTTTGTAACATCTAGTCAATCTCAGAAGCACGTGTAGTGTGTCAAAATTCACAGCAGACACGAAGGTGAATGATAGAGCAAAGTGTGCAGGGGTCACAAAGTCTGCAGAGGGATACAATACATTAAGTGAGTGGGCAAGGGTCAGGCAGATGGAGTACAATGTTGCTAAATGTGAGGTTATCAATTTTGGTAGGAATAACAGTAAAATGGATGATTATTAAATGGTGAAAAATTGCAGCATGCTGGTATGCTGAAGGACCTTGTCCTTGTTCATAAATCACACAAGGTTGGTTTTTCGGTGCAGCACGTAATTAAGAAGGCAAATGAAATATTGTCCTTTGTTGCTAGAGAAATGGAGTTTTAAAATAGGGAGGTTATGCTGCAGCTGCTGAGGCCATACCTACAGTACTGTGTACAGGTTTGGTCTCCTTACTTGAGAAAGGATGTACTGGCACTAGAGGGAGTGCAGAAGAGGTTCACTAGGTTAATTCTGGAGCTGAGAGAGTTGGTTTATGAGGAGAGATTGAATAGACTGGGATTATACTGATTGGAATTGAGAAGAATGAGGGGGGATCTTATCAAAATATAAAATTATGAAGGGAATAGATAGGATAGAAGCAGGGATGTTGTTTGCACTGACAAGTGGAACTAGAACTGGAGAGGCATAGACTCAAAATAAAGGAGAGCAGACTTGGGACTGGTTGAGGAGGAACTTCTTCTCCCAAAGAACTGTGAATTTGTGCAATTCCCTGCCCAGTGAAGCACTTGAAGCTATCTCATTGCATGTTATTAAGGCCAAGATAAATTTTTGATCAGTAAAGGAATGAAGAGTTATGGTAAGTGGGCAGGTAAGTGAATCCACAAATAGATCAATCATGATCTTATTGAATTGTGGAGGAGGCTCAACGGGCCAGATGGCCTACACCTTCTCCTATTTCTTATGTTCTTATGTTCAGGAAGGTTAATAGCATATGGCAGTATTCTTTTTCTGAAAATGAATGTTCCATTCTGGTGGAGGGGAAGCAGCAGCAATATTTGGGTGCATAAGGAATGGTTGTTACAAGGATGCCAGAAAAAAAGAAAAAGATGTCAAAGGTCATTGTCCTAATGTGAACATGTAAAACCAGAATTAATGTCTAAGGAAATGTTCTGCTCCAGGTAGGGCTGTTCACGTTTCAGTGTCGCCTCTTAAGGCTGCAGCACCTTGATTATTCCACACTCTCTTCGGTTGTATACAAGCTTGCCCCGTCAGAAAACTGAGGTTAGTGTGTGCCTTTAAAGTGGTTATGGTGGGGTTTTAGGCAGATTAGTACCCTGCATTCCGTGCATACTGAGCAAAAGAAGCAAGTGTGCACAAGGAGACATTGTTGGCAAAAGTGTAAGCATTATGCAGGATGAAAGAAATGTACAGAAAATTGTTTGCACTGCTTCTGAGTTGAGTACCAGGTAGCCATGATGAGGAGGTGCAGGTGTTGGGCCGGGGTGGACAAAGTTAAAGATCACACACCAGGTTATAGTCCACCAGGTTTGTTTGGAAGTACTAGCTTTCAGAGTGCTGCTCCTTCATCAGGTAGCTAGTGGGGCAGGATCATAAAACACAGAATTTATAACATAAGGTCATTATGTCATGCAACTGATATGATATATTGAACAAACCTAGATTGCTGTCAAGACTTTCATCTTTCAGGACAACATCGATCACAACACCGTGAAATCCTGCCATGGCAACCACTGCAAGACGTGTCAGAGTGTCGACACAGATACAACCATTACACGTGGGGACACCACCCACCATGTGTGTAGTAGATACTCATGTGACTCAGCTAATGTTGTCTATCTCATATGTTGCAGGCAATGATGCCCCAAGGTAAAGTACATTGGCGAGACTAAGCAGATGTTATGACAATGGATGAACAGACACCGCACAACAATCACCAGACAGAGGTGTTCCCTCCCAAGCTGGGAGCACTTTAGTGGTCAGGAACATTCGGCCTCGGACCTTTGGGTAACAGCCCTCCAAGGTGGATTTTCGGATATAAAATAATGCAGAGTGGCTGAGCACAGGTTGATAGCCAAGTTCAATACCCATGAGGATGGCCACAGCCAGGAACTGGGGTTCATGTTACACAACAGGTGACCCCACTACACTATACACTCTCTCACACACACATATCTTTACATACTCATGCAGACCCTCTCTCATACACACATGCTCTCTCAGATACACCCACATATACCCCCCAAACTCACACCCACGCACACACACTATTACATGCTTATACACCGTCACGTTCAAGCACACACTATACCAAGCATGCACGTACATACCCAATACACATTCCCCACCCCAAACACACACACAAACAATTTCTCACTCTCTCTCTCTCCCTCTCCATGTCCCTCTCCCCCTCTCCCTTTTCATCTCTCCTCCTCTTCTCTCTCTCTCTCTCCCTTACATGCATGTGCACACACACACCAATAAGCCTTTGGGATGAATTTGCATTTGCAGAATTGTATTTGCAGATACATTCCATTTTGCTTAAAAAGCACACAATCTGCAGGCAGTCAATCCATGTGACATTTTATAAATTCCTACTTTGGAAGTAGAACCAGTCTGACTCAAGGTTGGAAAACAGACAGACTCTAACCTCACACCTTTAATGCATTGTCTCAGCTGAGATAGCACCTTCTTTTTTATAAAACCTTAAGTTATCTCGGGAATGCGACTTGAAAGAAATTCTGGGAATTGCATATTAATGAATCGAAATCTATAACCCCTTTCTAAGAGATGAATGACTTAACAGCAATCTAGGTTTATTCAATATATTGTATCAGTTGCATGACACTATGATCTTTAACTATAAATTCTGTGTCTTATGATTCTGTTGCATTAGCGACCTGATGAAGGAGCAGTGCTTCGAAAGCTTGTACTTCCCAATAAAGCTATTAAACTATAACATGGTGTTGTGTAAATTTAAACATGCTACCAGGTAAGCAGAGAGACGTGTATGGAAGTAGCCTATGTGTTTTGAGGAATGACTCATACGGTGCTGAGCAATGGATAGCGTGTTTAAGGAGTTGGTGAGTTGTATGAGCACGCAATGCCAACCATTGCTAACATATGAACATAAAATAAAAGCAAAACACTGCTGATGCTGGAAATTTGAAATAACACAGTTAGTCCTGGAGAAAAGCAATAGGTCTGACAGCATCTGTGGAAAGAGAAACAGAGTTAATGTTCGGAGTCCAATACGTCCAAAGCTGATGTTTTTTTCTATACTTGACAGGAGGGTAGGAGGAGTGAATGAAAAGGTTGGT
This sequence comes from Chiloscyllium plagiosum, assembly GCF_004010195.1. Lineage (NCBI taxonomy): Eukaryota > Metazoa > Chordata > Chondrichthyes > Orectolobiformes > Hemiscylliidae > Chiloscyllium > Chiloscyllium plagiosum. The sequence continues at coordinate 94,057,166 of NC_057710.1, read as the reverse complement.
GTGGTTGTCCAGAGCAAAAGACAGGGAGAGTGCTAATGGCGCCGTAGGATGATGAAGTGTAAAATAGGTCTAAATGATTGATGTGAAAAGGACAATAAGAGCAAAGCCAGATACAAAAGAAAGGTCACAGCTGGGAGGGTAGTGAAAATGAAGGTCAGAAGTCATGCTTGGAAGTTGTTGAATTAAGTGTTAGGTCCCAGAGGCTGCACAGTGGCTAAGGGGAAAATGATACATTGTTTCGCCAGCTTGTGCTGAGCTTTGCTGAAACACCTGGACTGATATATTAGCATGGGGGTGAGGTGGTCTATTGAAATGGAAGACAAATGGAAAGTCAGGATTATTTTTAGGGAGAGAGTGGAGGTGTTCTGCTAAGTTATTACCAATTCAGCATTTGGTCTCACAAATCAGAGAACACACTGTGAGCAGCAAATACTACAGACTGCAAGGAAAACTAACATTTCACTTGATTTAATTTGATTTAAACATGCACCAAGTATTGTGAAAAGTACACTGCTTCACCTGGAAGTTATGTTTAGGACCTTGGAAAGGGAGGGGAGAGGAGGTGACCGGATAAGTGTTACACCTTCTGTGATTGCATGGGAAGGTGTTATATAGAGATCTAAGATGGTTAGGAACAATGGAGCAGTGGACAAGAATGTCACTTGAGACCAATACCTTCTGGACAATGTCATTACACTGTTGTAGGCTGTAACTCCTGTTTATTCTCCCAGTATATGTTCTGGTATAGTAACAGTTGATCCAGTATCTAGCTTAAAAATGATTGGATTTCCATTGACAAAAATTGCTAAAAATGAATTGGTTAGATTACTTGTGGAATACATTGAACACTTCTCCTATTGCACCTTGCCATTGAATTCTCAGAATGGACCTTTGGTGTTTTTGGTAGAAGCACTGTGGAGCTTGGTTTTAGTACCAGTAGTAGGCCCTCTACTCCATACAACATAAGCTCAATGGCCTCATAGAGTTTGATTTTAGTCATCAGCTTAATGCTAATTTGTTCCCAGGCGCAATCTTAATGTCAGCCAAAGGTAGAATATGCTTTCTGAGCACTGATGGCTTTTAAGGAACATATTACCAAAATATGAGAAATTTTCTACAACTTGGAGATGGTTGCCATTAATGGCATCTCGCTTCACAGGATGTTGTAGTGCCGGCTGAAGCACAATCTTGGCCTTGGAGATGCTGACTTGGAGATCAAATTTATTGGTGGCACATAAGGTTTTGTTTGCTGTAGTCTAGATGTCTTCCTGGTTGTGGCAGCTAGTGCCTCTGTCAGATTGATGGAAGCATGCAGTCTGAGGAATGAGAAGATCTTCGCTAAACAAATTTCAGTGTTGATGTCGGCAGGTAAGTCAATGGCTGCCTTAATGTATTGCAGCAAACAATAAATTGAGGAGTTATGGATTCATTATGCATTTTAACCTTATTCTACAAAGGTATTGGACATCTCACATATGTCCAACCATGCCATCATGAAAGTAGGTGCAGGACTTTGACAAAGTTGGTCTGACATCCAGTCTGAAGGACAAGAGCCAATGACCAGGTCAATTCAAACAGTTAAAAGCTTTAACTAGATCTACAAATTACGTATGTCAATCAAGCTTCTTGAATCCTTTGTAAACATCTGAAAGTACACAATAGCAAATTTGTGGATTTCAAAAATGTGTATTCTGAAGTTAATTTTGAAGAAGTGCAATATAAATAACTTTTATAACAAAGGGAGGACTTAGGGACCAGGTAACAGTATCATCGATAAGATAGCTACAAAACAGTAAACTGAAAATATGAAACTTGTCAGACTGACAGAAAGTGGAAGTGGTGCTTCCAGTGATCCATGTTAGTGCCATTTTTATTATATAAAAATTACTTTACTAAGAGCTATTTCAAAATGGTGTTGCGCAAAGCATATCAATTTTTCCAGAGCAGACAATGTCACTGGCTATTACCCGCTGTGCTTCCTCATTTATATCATTGAAGGTTCCCATGTGAGGTGCACAGGTAATGGCCAGCAGCATAGTCTGCCCTTGGAGAAGAAACATGTCTAACCAAATGAATTGTTCACCCATGGTGTCAACATTTACCAGTAATATTAAATTGGATACAATAATCATAATTAAAGTGAAATCTTGCACCAGAATACTGGAAGATGTAAAAAGACTTGCAAATTGGGACAAAACATTTGTAAATGATATTCAGTAAAGTGAGCCATGAGGTGGTTCAGGGGAAGGTAGGAAATCAAATAGCAGTATGCTATTCAGCCTGTGAGCCTGCTCCGTCAATCAACTAGATTGTGGCTGATCTTCTAATTCAATACCTGGCAGGGGAGATACCAGGATCAAGTGTGGAGCTTCGAGTCATCAGAGTTCGTGGAGATCATTGCTGGATCGTGATTGGAGGTTGGAAGATCGTTTGGTTGTGCTGACCTGCTCTTGGTGGATCTTCATGCTGGCTTCAGCCTAACGCCAATTCAGGGACCAGCCAACCTCGGAGCTATGGCCTCAGCAACAGCCGGCAGCCCAGGCCAGGGCATTCGCAACACAGTCCAAGTGACTGTGAAGAAAGTGGAGGATTGTACACCTGTCGATCGGACGGTGTTTGTTGAGAAGATTTTGCTGGAGTGCTGCGGATTGATGCAGCAGACGTAGTACTGCCTGCAAGGATTTCCCTTCAGGACCTTCAGGAGTGTGAAGCAGCGCTAGCAGCTCCTGAAGGTCTTCAAGGAGAAGGAAGGGGAGCCTCTGTTCTCCATCTTGTCAGCGGTCCCGTTGTGTGTGCTTCCTGCACAGAGGAGTCGGGTGGTTATGATTCATATGTACAATCCTCACGTCCCAGCAGCTGACGTCCTGACCTTCCTGAGAAGGTACGTCCAGGTTGAGGGAGAAAGCACCGATGTGGTTGACCCTTTCGAGATCTGGACAAGCAAACGGCAGGTCAGGGTAACCCTGAGGGTCGATGCCAGTGGGAACATCCTCCACCCACCCTGCAGCTTTGCAATCAGAGGGAGCCCACGTATGCAGGGCAGCCGAAAGTGTGCCAAACCTGTGAGAGGTCAGGCCACATGGCGGCAGACTGTAAGGTCACCATTTGTTGGAACTACAAGCAGGAGGGTCACCCAATCAAGGAATGCAAAGAGGCCAAGAACTGCAATCTGTGTGGAGAGGTGGGCCACATGTACAGGGCCTGCCCAAGACAAGGGCCACCACCTACGCACAGATGGCTGGAAGTGGCAATGTGAGCCATGGACCGCAAAAGGCCAGCAAGGTACCACTAACCAGCAGGGTAACGGTGTCTGGGGGCACCCACAAAGATGGAGCAGAACAGATGGCAGCCAGCGGGGAGGTGCAGCAGCCAATCCAAGCTCCCACAGGACAGACAGAGGAAATGGAGGAGGAGCAAACCAAGGAGGCAGAGGAGTGGATTCCTGTAAAAAACAGGAAGAGGAAACCTGGCCAGGCGCCCAAAGCCACCCAGCAAAGGGAGAAATGACACCTGCACGAGGAGGATACAACCAGCTCTTCAGATGGTGAGACGGGCGTAAGGAGGATCGGCACCAGAGCAAGAGACAGAGTGCCGCGGGGAGAAAGGAGGGCAGCACCCCCCAAACAGGAAATGATGAACCCTTTGAGGGGGTTGGTAGAGACTACTCCCCACCCGGTGAGAACATGGAGATACCCACCGCCCCACAGCTCCAGGTAACTGGGAGCAGCGATCCTCTGACAGCCCCCCTGTCAGACAGAGAACGGGACTGTGCGAACCCTGGTCCCGACCCGAAGACACCAGAGCAGGGAAATGTCTGCAGCGTGGAGCCAGACAGCTACCTCAGCCCTGCGAGGGTCCAGCAGTTCG